>NW_017893359.1:0-70000 GCF_001540865.1 Ananas comosus
AGATATGTAATATGTATACACTATGTTTTTATATGTACATATGTTAATATATGATATAATATCATATACTATAGTATATTATATATAGTAACTATGATACATTGTATATTATATACGATCTGTATAATATGGTTATATACATTGTTTTTTTTTTTTTTTTTTTTTTTTTTATATGTATTTAATATTCATCGTGTCTTATACATATGATTCATATGTATATACATTTTATACTATGATATATACTAATACATATATACCATATGTATACTATGGATCTATGTACTAATACATACATATGTAACTAATTAATATGTAGTATTCATACATATATGTATATTATAATACATCTTTATAATATGTATCTACATATTAGCATATATGTATATATGATTATTTATATGTTATAATAATATAATATGTATGTTATATCTAATTATATCTATTATATATATTATATATATATATATATATATTATATATATATATTATATATATATATATAATAATATATATGTTCCTCTATGCTTAATATGTTGTTTGTGATGTATATATATATACATTATGTATGTATGTATGTATTATAGTTATATATGTAGTGTATACAAATGTATACATAATATGTGATAATATGACGATTATGTACTATACATAGTTGTAGTATGTATAATATGTATGTAATACTTATGCTATATGACTATTATATATATTATATCTTATACATATATATATCATTATATATATTATATATATCATATATATATATATGTTAGCTTACTATGTATTTACTTATATTAGTATATATGTATAATATAGTATGTTATTTATAATATTATATCTTAATATATATTATATATAATATTATGGTATTTGTATACATTACATATGTTTATATGTATTGTATGTATAATAGTTTGTGATACATAAATCATATGATTAATATGTGATATTATATTTATATACAATATGTATATGTATATGATATATGATATGTTTTGTATATTCTCTACTACTTATAATATATAATATATAATTGTATTATGTTATGTATGGGGTGATATCTATGTTAATATATATATATCTATTTATATAATATATTAGTATTACATCTATAATTATATTATATTATTAATATATATATATATAATTATACTTTAATATATATACATATTTATTATATTACTATCATATATATTAATATATTACAATTTATTGTACTATGTTTGTATATGATATACATATGTACATATACATACATATAGTATCTATCTATAGTATATAATTATTTAATATATATATTTTATTATTACATATAGATATATGATATGTTTAAGTTATATTGTATTGTATGTATATAATAACATATCTATAATTGATATACAGTATACATATGTATTGTACATTATATAGTATTATATTATAAATTACATTATGTATGTATTGTTATGTATTTATATTCTTAATAATATATAATTATATAATACATATGTTGTATAAATATGCTATATTGTATACTTACTATGTTGTATATGGTATGTATATTGTTATGCTTATATGTAATCTCACTTACTATCTTAATTCATAACATATACATATACTATATATACTTATTATTAGTATTATCTATATAATATGTATATTATTATCATTTATACTATAATATATATTGATTTAATATGTTATTATGTATATTAATATGTATATATTATGTATATATGTTAGTATTGTTACATATGTTATATGTTATACGATTTTACTGTATTTCATATCCATGTTATGCTTACTCTATATATATTATGAATCATATGTTTGTGTATATAATATTTACTATGTAACATATGAATATACATTTATATATTATACTAATTTAGATCTTATTATGTATTTATCTACTATAAATATGATATATATATAGTATATTAATATTATATATATATATATATATAGTTGAGCTAGAATACTCTCGATAGTAAACGGGGCGTTTTACTATCGAGTTGTTTTCGATGATAGAGCTTCTAAATATTACATTTGAACATCCAAGTGCATTAAAGATTCAAAATATATTAAACATCCAAGTGCATTAAACATTCAAAATATATTAAACATTCAATAAAGTACATTAAACTTTCATTCTTCACTATCTTCATTGTCTTCATGACTTTCACTTCTTTCTTCATCAGAGGGTGGAAGATTATCACCGGATATATTGGAAGTCTCTTTACAAGTTCGTCTATTATGGCCTTTTTTTCTGCATAGTTGGCATGTCCTTGATTTCTTAGCTTTTTTTTCAACAGGTGGTTTGAACCTTTGAGGCCTTCTTTTGCCTTTACATTGCGATTGCGGGGGATCCTTTATTTGACTTGATTGAGAAATCATAGCCAAATTATGCTCATATGCATCATCATCTCCTCTCACCTCTCTATTTTGAACAGTTTCTCGTTCAAATGAGTTAAGCTCGTCAATAACATTCTTAACTTTAAGACGTGCAACCTCAAATGCCGCCATACTTTTTGTACCTTCACATAGTATTGCTTCCACTCCAGGTCGAAGAATATCTAACATTTGCTCTTTCGTGTATGTAGTCTCATTATTTGAGACAATCCCTACTTTGTTTTGTGTTGTCCCTCTTTTGGCATCTTTATATATATATACATATGTATATACATATGTATATATACATATGTATATATACATATGTATATACATATGTATATGTATATATACATATACATATGTATACATATATATATACATATGTATGTATGTACATATGTATATATACATATGTATATACATAGTATATACATATGTATACATATGTACATACATACATATGTATATACATATGTACATATATATATATATATATGTATACATATATATATGTATATATACATATACATATGTATACATTTGTACATATATACATATGTATACATTTGTACATATATAAATATGTATACATATGTATATGTATATATACATATACATATGTATATATACATATACATATATATACATATATACATATATATACATATGTATATATATACATATATACATATGTATATATATATATATACATATATGTATATGTATACATATATACATATATATATATATATACATACTATATATATATATATATATATATATTCATATACATATATTAGTATATATACTACTAGTATGTACATATATATTGTGTGATGTACATATACGATATGTTAAGTTATATAAGTATATGTATACTGTATATGGTATACTATACATTATATATATCATATGTACATGATATATGTATATGTACATTTATGAAAAAAAAACAAGAAAGAACAAAAAAAAACATATATACTTATATAATTATATGTATAGTGTATATTATATGTATTAGTGTATAGTACATATACATTATATATGTACATATGATATATGTATAGTTATATCATATGACATATATAATAATTGAAGCATTAACATATACATAGGCCATAGTAGATACATATACATATATATTATTATATATGTATAGATGTATATGTACAGTGATACATATATATGTAAGCATATATATGTTACATTATTACATATAATAGAGTGTATAATTATACATATACATGATAGTAACATATACTATATGTATATATACATAGTACATTGTATAGCTATGTATTATTATACATAGTTAACATAAATTGAAAAATAGAGATTTAACGATGCTGCTTTTTACTCGGTGGAAATCAAGGTTTGGCTTGAAATGCTACTGTGGTTGGTGCTCCGGCCCAGTTGGTATGGTAACATATATATATATATGTACTATATGTAATATGTATATGTACATATACAATATAATATATAACATATATATGTATATGTATATATATACATATAATATATATGTACATTATACATATATACATATGTATAATATGTCATATGTATTATATATATGTATATATGTATATGTACATATATATATGTAAATATATACATATATATATATGTATATGTAAATATATATATACATATTATATGTATATATATAATTACATATACATATATAACCTATGTATGTATATACATATATACATATATATATATGTATATATTTAATATGTATAGTATATGTATATATATTATATGTATATGTATAATATGTATATGTAATATATATATGTATTAGTATATATATGTTATATGTATATTAATATATATGTATATGATATGTATATGTATATATATATATTATATGTATATATATATAAGTATGTATATATGGATATGTATCATAAAGTGTACATATATATATGCATATATGTATATATGTAATATGTATATATGATATGTACATATGTTATATGGTACATATATTGTATATATATCATATATATCATATATATAATTATCATATACATATATATCATATATTAGTTAATACATATACATATGTATATCATATGTATATACATATTACATATTGATACAATAAATTTCAGGGTTGGTAGGCTTTACTCGAGAAATCAGGTTTGGTTGACCATGCTACTGGGGGTTGGTGGCTCCGACGCAATGATAGGTTGGTATGTATAACAATACTATTATATAATGTATATATGATATATATGTATATTGTACATATACATATATAATATACATATAATGTACATATACATATACTATATATATATATATGTATATATATACATATACATATATACATATTTAATATATACATATGTATACAACTATATACATATATACATATGTATACATATAGTTTACCATACATATGTATATCATATGTACACATATATAATAACATATGTGTATAATATCTACATAATGTATACATATGTATATATATACACATATGTATATATATGTGTACATATGTATACATATGTATGTATACATATGTATACATATGTATACATATATACATATGTATACATATGTATATGTATATATACATATACATATGTATATGTATATATACATATACATATGTATATGTATATATAAACCCTAAACCCTAAACCCTAAATCCTAAACCCATATATATATGTATATATACATATATATATGTATATATGTATATGTACATATATATATACATATATTAGTATATATATATGTACATATATATATATATATGTACATATTTATGTGGTGATTGATCTCCATGCTAATGGTTATTCCCTTTGTTTAACGAATGATTGAAGCGTTGATCAGGATAGATGTTATGGTTTTCGTCTTCTGTCTCCAAGTCGGCCATACAACATGAAAATCAAAGATAAAAGAAGATTGGTTAGAAGAAAGATTGGTTAGAAGAAAGCAGGCGAGTCGTGCATCTGAATAAACTCCTAAGCCTAAGCAGCCATATACTTTTAAAAAATAAAGCAAGCAAGTGAAGTCACCGATCAAATCCTAAGTTGGACCGATAGACCTTGCAGAGTTAACCCGCTTATAATAGTGCAATGTCTTGGAATCCTGCTTTGACATCACATGAGGATATAATAGGGTAAAACCGCCTTAAAACCGCTCGGGGGGTGGCCGCCCCTTGGGACAACTAGTTCCCCGCACCCAAACTAGAGGCCTCTAATGGAAGAAAAGATGGGTGCCTCACCCACATGTGCTGAAACCGAAATTATCTTTTGTTTTAGCTTTTTTTAATTTTTTAAAAAAAGCTAAAATGAAAAGGCTTCGGTCCTGCAAAAATATGAGAAGATTCATCCCATTTTGGCGAGAGGGAGGCAGTGAATCACCTGGGCCACGGATTTGTCGGTTGGTTGATTCGATAAATAACCTCATTCGGAAAAAAAACTGCCAGTTTCTTAAGGCTTCAAACGAGCGACTTTCTGGATCTTACGCTGATCCGAGGTGACCGGCCCTTCGACCCTATTTATTCGAAGCGGACAAGAAATAGCAAGCAATCGAAGGCATAAGAGTCACCGCCACAGCAGGAACCTGCAACCCCGGCACAACAGAAGCACGAAACGGTCTTCTCATATATACATATACATATATATGTACATATATATGTACAAATATATATATGTATATATATATATATATATATACATNCTTACTAATACTAATGTGCAATCCTTCCCTCACCAGTCCCACGTGCTCTTTGATGCCGAAAATCAGATTCTAATGAAAGTCTTACTAGCATTGGCGGCTTAAGTGGAAAACTGGTCCTATCCTATAATTAGGAAGCATCTGACTTGCTAAGCATGAAGTCCCAGTCACACAGGAAAGTGCTAACAGCTCGCATCAATTCCTTGCTTTACTCTGTCCTCCAAGAGCTGAAATGCCGACATCTTTCCCATATGTCACTAACTTCAGCGGTAGCATGAATAAAGTGAGCGCTCATCTCGAGAGCGTGAAAAAAGAAGTACCACTAAGAGCGGACTCCAGGCTGCAAATTACTAGTAAAGCATATTAAACTCTATCTCTAACGATTGCTATTTCATCTCCATGAAGAGAAGATGAGCTTCCTTCTGCTAATAAAGGAACTGGTGATCCCTAGCTTGAGACTCAAACTCCGGAAGCCGACCTGCCAACATACATCCAATGGCATAGAGTGATGCGTCAGTATGAACATTTAACTCCTTATTACAATCTTGAAACCTGCAAACGGAGGGCAAACAAGCTACGGATTAAGCGCAAGGCGCTCAAGAACAAGCAAGGGGGTAAATGGCTGAAAGAAGAGTGAAAAGATTCATAGGGAAAGAGAGAACTAAGGAATGCCATAAGGAGAACAAGAGAGAGAAATCGCAAAAGGAAGTGGACTCCAATCATCCTTTAGTCTCAGTATTTTTTCTATCGAGTGTAAGTCATTCAGTCCCGACAGCCTCCTACCCCTTACCTATAGTTTCACGTGGGAACTAGGACGACTTGAGTTTTGGTACTACAACGCACAAGCGGTAAGAGCAAACTGTCTTATTGGTTTCCCTTATTGCGACGTACTCTATGGGCTTATCGTCCCCCTCCCTACACTTGACCTTTTCCTTGCTCTGGCACTGATTGACCAGCTTCATCGTCAACATTCTCATTCCCATAGCTTCTCGGATGACGACTGCTGACTTTGTCTTCATTTCATTCTTTGACTGCTATGAGCTTGAGGCAGAGTCGGCTGAAGGTAGAAGGAGAAGAAGAGATTTTACAATGCCCTTCCGATCGCAAAAAAGAAGATAATTGGTCTTCCTTGTGAAATTCATCTGATGGGCTTTTCTTTCCATTGAATAGGAATCGCCCGGTCAACGGTGATAGCTGCTCGCCTCCTTCTTTGAAGACAAAGATTGATTGCTAGCTTTTGTTAGGCAGTAAGCGAAAAGGTAGGCTCTCCCTCTTGGGTTGAAGGGCCGATCACGGGCTTATAGCGGGCTCTCTCTCTTCAGGTGAAAAGCTCTTTTCAAGCAGTGACAGAGAAGTGGGAGACAGAGCTTGGGGAAGAGGTAGGCGGCAATCAAAAAGGTAGTCTATCCATTCTGGCGTTCTAGGCTTAAAGCTCAATCCGGCCTTATTTTTTCATACATAAAGTATTCTTTCCGGGACGAGTGGGCGAATCATGTAGTTCTTAAGCTCCTTACCGTAGTTTTCATAAGTATGAAATATCCCTATTTTTGAGAAAGAGTAGTTGGTTGAATAGGCCTTTATCTTACTCTTCTTTACAGTAGAATCAAACTCGAGTTTGGGATCCACTAGTTCTTTGACTAGGATCAACGTATGGATCTGCTTTCGGCTCTGCTCCCGTCTGAGCCTGTTCTCTCGCTGGAAACGTATTTTGTCGATGAAGGGAAAGGGCCAATTACAAGCAATTTCAGCTACGTTTTTGTACTCGACTAGTATCATACAACAAAAGAGGGATAGGCTTCCTGGAAAGAAAGAGTGATGTCGGACGACCTTTTAACTACTCTGTGTTCTTTGCCAACCTCTTTCATACCGTACTCGTCGTACTTCCTCTGATGCAATCATCATGGTAGGCTTAAGCGCTTAAATAGTGTGTATTTTCAATCGTAACCAGCCCTTACCACGATCAGCCTTTACCGGCGTCACCGAGGAGAGAGGAAGATCAGACTGAAGATTTTAGGCTTGTTGTATAGTTTCTATAGTAACAGCTTCTCCAACAAGGCCTATGGAGCCTCGGGCGCAGTTGAAGATCTCCTTCGGCTTGTCCGGATTTCTTTTTCGTCTGCTTCTGGGGTGCGTCTGTGTCAGCGACGGTTGTCTGCTCTTTAGGGCGACAACCCTTGCTCGAAAGACCGAAGCGGCGAGTATCCCAGGCTGTTTGATCAGCATTGCGCTCTGCCAGCGCTCGCTCTAACCCACCCCTTTGCCAACGAAGATAGCATGGCGAAAGAGGAAACTGGGGTCGTATGCAAAGCATATTTCAGATCGAAGAGACGGTTGTCGATGCACATCTGTACCCTTTCCCTCGCAATGAAGGAGGGACCATCGATTCTTCGGACGTCAGCTGACAGACCTAGGAGAGTAGACAGTAGGGAACCAGAGCCAAGAGCTAAACATATGCATGAGTGTACCGCCCAACTCCTGTGTTGGCGTGAGGGAATCATAGAGGGCGGATTACCAACGTAACCCCGTGAGGTGGTCAGTCCTACTCCCTCGAGTGCCTTTGCAGTTATAGCAGCGGAAAGAGAGAATTCCCTCTATAGTGAGGAAATCGATCTCCGACTAGGAAAAAGGGATCAGATCAATTCACGGTCCAAACGAGCTTTTCCAGTTCTTCTGATGGCTAAACAACATCGGATAAGGGCAGAGTTCAGGCAACTACCGGAGATTTTTCTCAAACAGCTTGAAGTTCCCGCGCATCCCTTTTCTTTGTTGAACCCTCTATGGTCTACCCTCTTTCTCGATATCCCAATTCTAGCGTTCGTTAGCAGAAGTAGAGATAGGGTAGAAAATTTCTTACAACATTTATGTGAAAATGACAGAAGCCGCTATAAAGGGAAGAAGCACATCCTGCACCTTCACCTGCGAAGTGCTACGCTCCTGCTTACGAAAGACGACTTTTAAAGCTTTCTACTGAAAGAAGTAGAATAAGCGACCAAAGAACCCAACCAAGCGATTCTCCTTGACCCGAAAAAGAAAGAAAGGAACGAACGAGATTCGCACCGGGCACAGCAAGAAGGCATGAGCTTTTAGACCGAGGCTGGGGGAGATATTGACACAGAAATATTTACAGAAATCGGAATGAAGAAGCCCATTCCCTAAACGGAATAGACAGAGACGACAGAAGTAGAAACTGTCACATTATGACAGCCCCAAAATACGGTATAGATGACATTGGATTCATTCATGAAACTATCTTTGAATCGGTCTCAAGTCTGAGTCCTTGCTTGAAATAGTTCCTCTCCTCAGGCCCTGGCCTAGTAGCTCGGGTCGGGCATGCCCTTGATTCTATTCTTTTCTCGTCCATGAAGCCGGGTCCTTGAAATACTTCTTTCCTCCCCCCCGTGACGCTCCCAAACCGATCGCTATCGTTTTCTTGCTTTCTTGTTGTCTTGAATTTTTATAGAACGGCTTTATATCAGTATAGTTGGTAGGATGAAGTGGGATGAAGCCATAACTTAATAAGGTATATAGACATTACTAAGGCGTAAGGGAAGCTGTAGGAGTAGCACTAGGAATAGTCGCCAATTAGACTGAATTAGTCTTAGTGCTGTAGTAGGATTACCTTCGTCACCTTACCTTTGTCCCTTATCTCTCTCCCTTTACCTTTGCGACTTTGCTGTCTGACTGGGGCTACTTCTCTTGTCCGTGGTTGTTTATGGAAGGAAATGGCTATAGTTGGGGCTCCCTGAGCATAATCATTCACGATGAAAGGTGCGTGCCCGATGAAGTTCCCAATTGATCCAAGATGGCTTTGGCTTCAAGGCTCCCTCTTTAGATGAAGGTGAGCTCCTCTCCGCACTATGACTTCTTCAATGAAACCCTCTCCTTGGCACCCTATCCTGTTAGTCAAAGCTGCCATTCTTCTCGATTTCTACGAATAACGCTCCCTTCCCCGAAGGACAAGTCAGAGAAAGATTCCCAGACGAGCTTGATTGGATGAGTTTGTCATGGCATCTCCCTTCCAACTTCCAAGCCGATTGATTAGTCAGGGTCAGAAGGATCGAGGAGTGGCCCATTGGTCCATTGAGGTCGGCGAGTAGGGCTTCCTTCCTCAATGAGTGAGTCGCCAAGAAGGGGATTTCGTATCCTTGAATGGCATTGAGACCCCAAAATCCAGGTGGATAGGTAGAATCAGAGGAGGGCGCAGCCCACATAGAAGTTTGACGCAAAGAGGGGATAGATTAGGCTCGTGCTCGACCTGCCGGGAAGGGGACCGTTAGGAGGTCGTACTATCCGTTAGGGAAGGAGAGCGGAAGTGAGGCTCGATCGATAAGGGAGAGGAAAGACAGGTCGGTTTAGGCATGCGTTAGCCCCTTCTTCCTATGTACATGATTATCCACTTGATGGTCTGACCCTTCCACTCGCTTTACATGACTCTGTGTCCGCTAATCCAATTCAGTGCTATGTATCATCAGGTGAGGCAGTCATTGTCGTCAGACATCAGCAGCTAAAAGCAAAGGTCATATAAAAAGCAGTCGACTCATTGATGCTGAAAAACCACTGCCAGTTTCAGCTGCTCCTATAGTCCCGGATGTAATGAATTTCGGAACAAGGTCAAAAGGAATTGCAATGAAACTTTATATAACTAACTATCATTGGAAAAAGAAAGATATTATATAGCAGATGAAGCATTTCTTTCACCTGGGTGGGGGGTATGGGTTCCCGGAAATACGTACTCGCGTTTCATATACATTGGCACTATATAAATAACGCTATTCCGTGGATTAGGGGGGGGGTGGGGGAAATAGGCTTCCCCGGAGGAATGACTAGCTGGTGGTAAGACTCCACTCATCTTCCTAAAACCCATCTTCAGTCGAAGTCACCGGTGGAGGGTGCAACTCCCGATTCCAAGGATTAACTACCGGGAATCGAACCCTATAATAGTTTCGTCTTGAAATCAACTCATTTCTCTACCCCCAAAAGGTTTGATTCTTTGGAGGGAGGATGTCGGGCGACGGGGGGAATCACGGGATGTTTCAGCGCATATGGCAACAATCCCTCCTTTCAGGGCTTCTCTGATCAGTCGGGACTGGAGATTAACCAGACAAAGAGTCAAGCTTTCTTTGGAGCTAATGAGCAGAATAAAGCCCTATTACTCAACCACTTGGGTGTAACTGAAGGATCCCTCAAAATGACATCAAAGGTCTGCCTTTATTTACTTCTAGACTCAATCAATCACTGTGTGAACCTCTGATAGATAAAGTAAAGAAAGGGTTTCCTGGATGGAAAGCGAAACTTTGATCTTTTATTATTATTATTAGATTGGAATTGGTTAAAACTGTTCTTTCTAGCTTCCAAGTCTACTGGACTGCTGCTTTCTTTATTCCAATAGCCTCGCTGAAGAAAATGGAAAGCATGATGTGCCATTTCCTCTGGAGTGGACCGGAGCTACTGAAAAAAATGCACGCGGTGAGATGGGAACTCGTCTGCAGACCGAAAACAGAGGGCGGTTTGGGAATTAGAAGAAAGAAAGACTGGAACACTGCCAGTCAGGCTAGATTATTCTGGGTACATGTCCGCTATGAATAGAGCAGGATACTTATGTGTCCGTGGGCTTGAATGCAGGTGAAAAAGGGAATATTGTTCCTGTCACTGAGTGTCTACAGAGTCTGTGTCGTCCCCTCGCTGGGCACAAACATACGTGGTCTACGAATTTATGCCATCACAACAATACTAAATCCTACTTTTTGACTAAGTAAGGTTATGTTCAGGTCAGGGCGCGGGGAAAACAGTGTCAAATACTTCTTTCTTGGTTTATGAGATCCGACACGTGCAGCTGTTTGAGGAACGGATGGGGACAGATGTTTGCGAGACGCAAAGAGACAAATGCCCGAATCAATGCTTTCAAATTAGGCCGATAATCGGATTAAGACAGGGCTGAGAGCGAAGACTGCTTTAAGGTTCGGCCAGCTCTTCGCTACTGGCGGCTCCGTTGATTTGGCTACGTGTGCTGCCTACTCTTGAGTTGAAAGGGCAAAAAGAGCTGTTGGATGGTCTTCCCCCAGGGGTTTGCTTTGCACATCGCAAAGCTCTTAGCTTTTCCCCTGTTTACTTTGTGGAAGAGAAAGCTCAAATACTATGAAGAAAGGGAGGGAGGGTATATGGCTACCGACCACTAAGTGTGGATGGATTATTCAACTACCGACTGGCTTATTGATCCAGGAAGTTCAAAGCCTCAATACCCCGACCTTTGAGAATCTAACAGGGAATGGATCAAGGGCTGGTCGAGCTAGCTGTCGCTTCCTCCGCCTGGTCGAAAAGCCTAAAATCAAAGTCAGGGGCCCACCTCACCGCTCCCCTTCGCACCATTGAAGCTTATAGAGAAAGAAATGGCTTTCTCTGGCCCGATGAAAAAAAAAAAAAACATTTTCTTCGCGTAAGTTATTAGGCTTTGATTGTGTAATAATAGCTTCGTGAATAGAAAGGTGGAAAGCCGGCCGAATAAGCACTTTGATACTGAGTGAAGATGGAGACGGGAAGAAGTTGAAAGCCCCTACTCCTAACAAGTTGGAAAGATAAGCATTCGCTTTATTAGCCAAAGCCGGGACCGGGATAGAGAGATAACTATAGGCCTTGTGAGGAAAAGATTGAGATAGGACTCGCCATAACCCGATTTGTGAGTCAAGCATTCCCCAGAAAGAAAATAAGGCAAAGCTGTCAGGCTATCGGGAGTTTGATTCCACACAAGGGCTAACAACTCAAGCTATCTGCCTGTTGAAGAAGCACGGGAAGCAGAGGCACCAATGGTAGCATAAGCATAAACAGTAGCAGTGGGTAGCTATAATTCAAAATGAGGGATTGGAGGTAGCAAGATAGGGCTCAGCCAACAACACTGACTTCTTTAGCCTCCACTTGCTCAGGAAATTCTTGTCCATGTTGACGCTCGGCAAAAACATTGTAAACAGCTCAGGCATCTGACGCTGCTCGGCTTGCTGTTGGGTTAGCTCAGGCAGCTTAAGTAGCAGGCTTTCAAAAGAGAAGGATTTTCTCTTTCCTCTCAAGTACTGCAACAGTTGGGTCTGGTTATAGGTACCATCCATTCAAGACCTTGCCAAAACCGTCATGGCCCAATTATGTATAGGCCGTACCAAGCCAATAGCGAATAACAAACTCTTCCCTGCTCCCTCGACCTTAATTAACTCCCATCCTGCCAAGCCTCAGCTGCCAGCGCATTGTATCTAAGCACACTGTGGCAAATCAATACAAGTAGCTAAAGATCTCGCATCCGACATCTCCGGCAGAACGGTTAGGCAACACGGAGGCGCCTGGGTCAAAATCCCGTTTACCAAACAAGATGTCGAGAGGCGAACTCTGTAATTCCCCTCCAGCAGCCAAAGTGATAGCGGCTGTAGCATCCGTGTGGAAGAGGGTAAGCTTTCGGCAAGACCTTTTTCAGATTTGAAAGGATGAATACTTGTGTTGGGTCCTGCAGACCAGGATGGCCTCAGATCAAAACCGTCATGTGCCAGGGGTTGATCATAGAAGCCAGGACAATAAGGATGAAGGAATTTGAGCGCTTATGTAGCTAATAACTCTGCCACCTTCATACTTGATGAATTAGGGTCGTCACCCTCCCTCCGGAAGTCTCTATCGTTTTCTTTGTCTGTTAAGCCATTATCCCATTTGGACTTAAAAAATCAAACTGCAATCGCAGTTTATCAACCACTCACGACGACAACCGAGATCTTCGACTTAGCTCCCACAGGTAATCCACCCGGGGCGGAAGATAACGAAAGGGAGACAAAGTCCTAACTAAATCAACACACAATAACCTCAACCGTCTACCCATTCCATCCATCATATCAGTCGAGTCGAGGAGATTCGTTCTTATCTATAGATAAGGCAAGAGAGAACTTATGACCTCGCGGATGGAGAGGGATTCGAACCCCCGGTATTCCTATCAATACTTCGGTTTTCAAGACCGACTCTTTCAACCGCTCAGACATCCATCCCTTCGCGCTTCGCCCGCCCTATCTATCTGCGCGCTGGCAGGTAGGGGCAACTCTATGTGATTCGCTACGCTTGCTTGCGCCCCACCCCGTAAGCTGACTCTATTGCCTGGTGGTTAGCGACACTTTTCCGGTAGTACGAATCGCTACGCTTCGCTTCTTTCTATATGATAATATGCACCGTCGGTTGCTGCGCTCCCTGCGGGTAATAGCAAGAGAGTGAAGAACGAACGATCCTCCAAAAAGTCAGCAGTGAATGAGTCCGACTCCAGTGAGTGAGTGAAAGGCGTGGCAAGAGAGCGAGTTCGACTCGCGAACGATCGGCAAGTGAAGGACCGATCCTTTAACGCCAGTACTGTTGCGAGACTGGTACTTGGCGGCTCACGAGCAACATATAGACTAAGGTTGCCCATCACTCCCTCGCTCCTTTTTGAAGGCCCACCGCTCCCCCTTTCATTAAGTACCTATCCCGGCTTGATTTTTTGGGCGAGTACTACAGTTCCTCCATAATCACACAGAACGCCCAGCTTCGCTGAGCAGCTCTCTCCCCAGTCCACAGCAAGGTGTGGAATCTGGATCTACTCTGTGTTCTGACTCTATTGGATCAAGTCAGATACTCAGCCTGATACTACTACTAGTACTACTTACTACTAGGGAGAGCAAATGCTATATTTCAGAGATTGGACTCTCTTACTGTGTTTTTTCTGGGCTGTTCCCGAGCCAGGTTCCCTGGATCCATTCTGACCTAAATGGATGAATGAAGAAGGGGGCGAGCAGATACGACGGCCACACACACCTCTTTTTAGCCGAATAAAGCCGGATCTACTAGACGGCTAGGATCAGAGAAAGATTGAGAAAGCAAGATCAAACCTACTCTACTGTCGATTCAAAAGGCGAACAGCCCCTCGATCAATGAATGGATCAAAGAAGGAGGCTCTATCTATGTCATCCTATATAAGGGAAGAAGCCCGCCCCTGATCGAAGAATGAAGAAGCTAGCCCGGGTATACTTTAAGAAAGAGCTCTTGCTCTGCCTATCTGTCTCGCCCTTATCAATCAAGCTTGGGGGTCATAGAAACATACGAAGGGCCTACTCTTTTAATTAAAGCCCTACTCTTAAAAAAAAAAAGCACCCTTCTCTTACCTACTTTTACTCATATCTTAGGTATACCTCAATACAAGACAAGCACAGGAAAGGATATTCAATAAAAACCGGGCTATCGCCCTATCTAAGCGGGTTTCCCCTCTCCTCTACGGAAGTCATCTTTTTGTCTATTTCAGTTCCTGTGTCTATCGCTATCGCCCTATTCTCTCTCAATTGCCGATCCTTTATCGATGAGGGGGAGTACCTTTTCTTTAGCTTCCAACAACATGAAAGATTGACCTCCTCAAGTGCCAGATATGCATGTTTTATGAATTTTCTACGGGACTACTTACTTACCTAAAGTTCACTTCTGACTAAAAATAAAAAGTGAACTTGTTGAACTGACCTAAGAATAGCTCTCTCTCAAATGCTAAAATGCCTTTCATTTCTCTTTGTTGGCCTTTCTTTGTCCTACTTATAGTATCTTTCCTCCAGCCTATCGAAACTCGTGTTTTTATTAACCAACAACACATGCACTTTGTTGGAACTAAAGAAAAGGTTATTCAATCCAAACGTGCAACTGAAGTGAAGGAATTACCTATTCTGAACCTCCACAAGAAAGAGCTCATAACCACTGCTTGTGAACAGCTCTCCTCAACTGAAGGCGCACCCACTGTTACTAGAAGTCTAGTCTCTCTCAGGGACTCTTTCGATCTCGAACAAACTTACTTATTTTGCCGGAAGAGAGATATTCATAAAACCTGATTTCCTGTCCTGTCTTAAGAACCCGACTCAAAAGAAAGAGAAAAGAAAAGCGGACTAAAAGAGAACAACAAAAGAGAGATCACTTTCTACGATTGAACAGCACTTTGATATCCAGATTGGAACTGGACTTGAACCTTCATATCCTGATTTCACTCCACTTGAACTTTCATATCAGGAACGTCGACTTGCACTTTCAATAGTGAATTATTCACTTTCCGGAATCCTTGCTCCTGGCTCATATTCACATAGGCCAAGAAAGACGAATAAGACCTTCAACTCCATATTTCACGTATAATCGAGAGAGTCTTTATATCACTTGGGTAAATGCCTACCTTCGGGAGAAGATTACCGAACTTTTTTCTGTCCTCTTCGCTTCCCAAAATATTTAGGGAAAAGGCCTTGTCGGCCACCGCTTGCTGACGACGGAAGGCATCGTCAATGAAAGTCGCGTTGGACTTAGTTGGAAAGGTGGGTCTTCGGCATGTCCCTTGCTTGCGAACTTCTTTAGTAGGGCGGGTAGCTTTGGAGATCCCATTCCTCACGTTTACCCTTGTCCCCAGACTTCACTCTTTCAAGACTTGTCTACTTTCGAAATAGTCAGGCGGGTACCTGTCCCTGTCTCCAAGTGTGTGATCCACCGATTCACTGAGTGAGTCTTTCTTACCGCTGTTTTCCCTATCTCTTAAAGCCCTATCTTCCGATCCATCCCTTGTTTGCCGATTGAAGAAAGCCGGCACGTTTGGTCTCAAACAAGCACCCTCGGTTTGAAAAATTCCATATGGCCATGGTGAATGAAGCTGGATTCAGACAGAGCTCGTGTGATCATTCTTTCTTTGTTCGTTATACGGCTGATGGTATGGTTATTTTGTTGGTCTATGTTGATAACATTATGAAAGCAGGAGATGATATCTTGGGAATTTGCTCTCTTTTTTCACACCTTCAGAAACAGTTCAGAATGAAAGATCTTGGTGACTTGAGGTACTTTATCGGTATTGAGGTTTCTAAAACCTATCGTGGGTACATAGATCATGAGCCAACATCAGCCCTTGAGTTGATTTGCTCGATTTACCGCCACATACTACTTACTAAACTTACTTTACTTTAGGGGGAGGGTCGACACTCCTTAGAGCTCATAGTGAAGTATTCTGAACATGCTAAAAAAGGATCCCACATTTTATCAGAGACTCGTTGGAGGCCTCATCTACCTTACTGTAACGCGACCAGACATTGCTCCCTAATAAAGTCAGCCTTTCGCCTCTACTTCCAAACGGAGCGCTCTATTCAAAGCTTCATCTTTGGTTGCAGGACATTCGCATCGACCGTCTAAACCAGACATGAAATAGGAATGAACCCTATTTTCTTCATCGTTTTTGGACCCCTTAATCTAGAACAGTCTCTCCAGATGTCTGCTTCCTTCAGACCGTACAACTGGTCGACTACTGAACCCACATCCCTTAATAGATTGAGAATTGATAGGGGACCGACCCTTTCATCAATGGAGCGGAATATGGATCGAACCGAAAGACCAGATGCTCGCCTTTTTAATACAAGGCGGGCCTTTTCTGTTGGTTGAAGTGCGGTCCGCCGAAGTAGGGAAGGCACCACAGGTTGACCCACGGCACGACTCCACCCCACCTCACTGGTTTACGATTAGGGATCCAGGAATCAAGAAAGCCGGAATCACTTGGGGGGCTGACTGACAAAGAAACTCATTAACAAGAAAGTGAGAGGCAGGGTCAGCCAGGATGGATCTTCCTTCAGAGATTAACAGGAAAGCCAAAAGGCGTTACACCATCAATAAGGATACAGTCATCCTGGAATGATTTCGTCCCCAATTTTGCCAGGCAGCAGTACTACCTAAAAGGAATCTCAATAATAGCTATGAGATTCCCGCTACTACCTAGTTATGAATAAAGAAATCCTGGTTCTTATCACTACTCTCCTCTCAAGAACACTCAAAAGCTCACATACAAGAAAAGAACTCTCACACTTCTCTCTTGATGCTCACCTTAGAGGGGCTCTTGAAAGTCAAGTGAGTGATGAACCCATTGCTTGAGACCTCCTCCTTATATAGATCTTGGAAAGGCATCTCCATTATTACTATATTAAATAGTTGAGATTCCTTTCATAATGCCATGATGTGAAGGGCTAGGAAAGAAAAGTATATGGGTATATAGGTGGAATCTTATCATGTGCTTCCTTTTTGGAAACATGACAAGGTGATAAGTTAGGTAGAATAGGGTGTAGGTTGGAAGGGAGTGAGATATTTCAAGATTAGGAGAATCTTAAACAGTAAGTGGAGAGGTGGCACATTCCTTTCCATACACTTGTAAAGTGCATTTCAAGAGAATGTCAAAGGCTATATTATAGGTAGATAGTGGATGGGTAGGTGGAATCCAAGGAAGGTAAAGTGGAAGTCTTATTAGGTGGAGGGGTGAGGTGGAAAGTAGTAGGGTGAAGTGGAAGGTGACATGGCATCATGAAGAGGTTGGGCCTTCCAAATCTTTAGTAATGGGCTTCCCATAAGTTGGCCTGTGGACCTTGATGTATGTTGTCCTGGGCTTTATTCATTACTAATAACGCTAGGATAACTAGGACCCATTGAAATGGATCCCAAAGGCATGAGGACTTGGCTTCCTCATGTGACCACGTTCCACGGAGCTCTTCTGGGGCGAATCTGTCTTGATGCGCAATCCAGAGAAAGCTGATCCTACCCTCATCTCCCGTTGTTGGGTAGGACTTCTGGCTTCCCAAAATGGTGTCTTGCTAGAGCTCGGACTTCCATGGGACAGCTCCTTCCCTTTACCTGTAAGAGTGCGACATGCTTCCTGATTCAGTGGTAGAGTCAGGTCGAAGTCTTCTTCTTCAGGTTCCGGATCTGGCTCTGTACTATAGCAGTCAAGGCATCCAACAATCTCGACTGGTTTTCTGATCTCTCGCCAACCTTGAGCCTTAGCTTCTTCGGACAATGGTACTCCACCTTTGATGTAGTACAGGTCTTCGTCTTTAGGGAAATGCCATCGAACCTTGAAGTCTCGGACCAAAGTTGCTGCACCCTTGTGAGAGAACATCAGCCGATATTCCCATTTGAGGATCCAGGGCTGTTGCTTTACAGCAATGTAGGTTATGAGGTCATTGGGAGTTGCCTCCCTTAGACCATCATAAGATTTGGTCCCTACAGCCTCCATAGCAGCTTCTACTGGCATAGCTTCAGTCACTATTCCAAATTTGATCCACCAAGAGTCATCAAACCAGTTAGGACGAGCCCAGAAGTTGAACGTCCTTCCTAGTAGGATAAACCATGAGTGAGTTCTTGTTGCATTCTCGAACCTGAATAGCTCATGGAAAGCTTCCCGGTAGTCCAGATAGGAGCATGTGATACTCCCAACGGTATGCTGCTCGGACATTGTGAGTGCTCCCAAATTTTCTATTTTCTTGATAACACAGACTGAATGGGTTCTCCTTCCGCTTTTGTCTTTGTATGCTCTGATGAATACAGATTCTGAGCCAACAAGAATTCTTTCTGCTTCTTGCCAATTGAATTTGGAATTCTCATTGCCAAAGAAATCCGATCCAAGCAGATCATCCTTGACTCGTGCTGGGCAGAGAATACTAGTACCGGCAGATGTGTTCTTGCAACTTTGGAAAAGAGCTTGAATATCTGGGGTAGAAGGTACTCTATCCACCACGGTTTCGCGGCCGGAATTCCAAAAGCTGTAGGGGGTCGCAGACGAGGAAGGCAACATGTTGACGACGCGGGTACTCGAGAGCTTTCCTTCTTGAAGAAATTCCCGAGTTAAGAAGTCAGGGATGCTGTTCGACTCTCCTTTAATGTGTTCAACAGTGAAATCAAAGAGAGAGAACTGCGCCTGCCAGCCTGCGAATATCTGCTTAGAGGCGAGATTCTCGATGTCTCGCTGAATCACTCCTTTAAGCGGCTTGCAATCTGTTCGAATCAGAAACTTCTGGTTACGAACATGGAGCTGGAATATTGATATACCTTATATGCAGCCAGAATCTCCTTCTTGATTGCTGAATATCGCGACTGGGATTCGCTCCAGGTGCCAGAAGCAAACTGTATCACTTCTTCTTTCCCATCGTCGGTCTTTTGCCCCAGCCAATGTCGGAAGCATCAGTCTCTATAATCTTTGGCTTGGATTCGTCTGGCAGAGCAAGAATAGGTAGACGTTGAACACGATCCTTAATCCGTTGCACGGCTTCGGTGTGCTTCTCCGTCCAAACCTGTGATGCGTTCTTCCGAAGACGAGAAGTCAGGATCTTGCGATCCGCAGCTAGATCTTAGTAGTAATATGATAAGTAATTAAAGCATCCAAGGAAAGGCTGAAGCTGTTTTCGGTCGAGAATACGATCCGGAAACTTCTTAGCAAATTCGATGGAGTGATCTTCTACTTGGATCTGACCGTTCTTGATCTTATGACCAAGAAAAGTAACTTCTTCTTGGAAAAGCTTCATCTTTCTTGCTGATGACAAAGCCATGCCATAGTGCTCTATAGCTTTTCTGAACGCTTCGACATGCTTGAAGTGCGAATCAAGATTAGGGCTGAAGACCAGGACATCATAAATATAGGCTATTGTGAAGGAATCAATAGGCCTAATGATGGTATCCATGACCTTCTTAAATTCAGCTGGTGCGTTCTTGAGTCCAAACGGCATAACGTTCCACTCATACTGCCCATAGGAACAAGCGGTTTTATACCGATCTTTCTCATCAATCTGGATCTGCCAAAAGCCAGATTGTTGATCGAAGAAGATCTTTGACCCTGAAATCCTTGAGATGAACATGCTCTTCTGTGGGGATGGATATCTGATCCAACGCAGTGCCTTGTTAAGCGGCTTGTAATTTATAACCAGCCTCGGCTGGCCGCCTTCCTGCTCGTTGCGATTGTTGACATAAAACGCCATGCAGGACCAGGGGCTCTTGCTTTCGCGAATAAGCCCCTTGGAGAGAAGATCTTAAATTTCTGCTTTGTTCTGAAGACGCTCTTCTTCTGTCATTTGCACAGCTCTGGCCTTTGTTGGTATGTCTGTCTCCTTGAAGGAATCTTCATAAGGTAAGCTGATGGTCCACTTATTCCTTTCCAAAAAGGCTGTTGGGTTCAGAGAACAGACTGTATCTTTGAACCTCTTTCTCACTTCTTCGATTCGTTGAATAACTCTAGGATCGTTAAGTTGCTCCGAAATCCGAAGTAATTGATCTTTCAAGTCTTCAACGATGTCTTCAACGGATGATAACTCGTTCACTCGAGAGGACATCGAAGGGCGATTGGAGAAGCGAAGATAAACACTCCTCCCGCGATAGGATCCGACGATGCCGGAACCATCACAGGTGAAGGGCTTCAGGAGTGTTAGGAAAGGCATTCCATACAGTACGTCGTGCTCGAGTCCGTCCATAAGGATAAAATCTGTTGAGTAGCATATCTGCTTGACGCAGACTTGGGCGTCTAGGACAGAGTATCTTATAGGGAGGGACACGCCGTTCACTTCTGATTGCTCTTCAGCCAATGCTTTGATGGAACATGCCTCTTTTGGATACAGTTGAAGTCCGACCCAGAGTCCAGCAAGGCATTGAGTTTGCGCTGCTGTCCTTGAATCTATCCTACAACTCACACCACCCATTTCAGGGATTGCCTGGGGGTAGAGCTGGTATGTAGAATAGAGCCTTCTTTCAAGAACATCCTCCTCCGACTTTGTTCCTTCAGTTCTTGGCGAACATCTGGAATTGAAAGAGGAGCTGCAGAGGATTCAGCAGCATAACCATAAAACGCACCAGATCGGTATTGACGTATATAGGCCTGTTCGTGAAGCTGGTCGATATGCATTACCTTAAAGTGGTCCAGCAACTGGATTTCGCTCTGTAAAAGGAATATATAGGCTGATTTCCAAAAAGCGGTGTACCTCCCTGTGCCCAAAGCGGGGTGGGGCGCAAGCAAGCTTGGTTTCTTCGATTTTCCGCCTTTGAAATGCACTTTTGCTTTTGTTTGATGTGACAACTCAGAAAAGTTCTTTGCCGAAGCTTTCTGTAAAAAAAAAAGGGGGCAATCCAATAAGTCAATGCAGTCAAGCCAGTGAGTAGGGAGGTCCAGCTTAGCAGTAACGCGAGTCAAGGGATGAGATCGTTCTTGACTCGCTTTCTTTGGTTCGATAGCCACCACTATCATAGCAATCAAGTGAGTATATCGATTCCTTGACGAGATTGGATTGAGAAAGCAGGGGCATACTGGCCTTTTGAAGGCCGGCCTGATGGGCTAAGATCCAATACGAACTTGAGTTACCAATACCACTTCACCTGAAAGCACGCCTAACTGCTTGCTGCACTTCGCGCGCGAGAAGAGCGATTGAGGAACCAGCGCCCAAAGTGCTTTCGCCTACTTTATTTTGGTTCAAATCATTCATCCCTCTCGGCCTTATCTACCAATCGTCACCTTATTCTGAGACTTTAAAGGAGTTTCAAGCAGCAGAAAATAGGGACTCTGGTTCGGGCGATCAGGCATGAGAATCGTTATCCTACTTGGTCGGCTCGCTTAGTCTCTTCACTTCCGGGCACCGCCAATGTCGGCTAACGCCGCGACGAGGGCGTGATGGGTGGCCGACGGAGGCTACTAACTACTTTGAGAAAGGATGTCCGCTAGCCTTTCAACCATCGACATATCTATCTCTTCCTCGATAAGATGCTGCTTTTTACACTTTTATCGCCTCTATAGGCGTCCACCTTTCACTTTTGACCTCTTTGGTCCATCAGTGAAGTAAGTTATCAGTCCATCAAGCTGAATTTCGAACCTATGAATGTAAAGAGACGCCACTCGGAGGGAACTCACTTCGCAGCATAGTTTTTCCCGGGCTATGAATTGTGCTAGCGGAGGGCTCGGCCATCGACGAAGGCGAAAACGTAGCGTAGAATAGAGTTTTGGGTATACAAGAAGCCGCGAGGGATCGTTATATAGTTTTCATCTGGTAGGTCTTCTTACTTATGATGCCTGTTCAGTGCATTCCTCAACCAACTCAATTAGAGGACTAGTTATCCCCGCGGGACACGAACTTACATGAAACTCTACTTTGAACACAAGTTCACTTTCGTTAGGAATCCGCTCTAACACTTTACGAAGTGGGAAAACAACCTTCTTTCTTTGGAAATTGAATTTATTCGTTACCTTCCCCACCTGACGCCCTGACCTCTAACTATTACTAGGATATTGAATCTCGCAAATGAAATAAGACACAAATCAAACTTGAGACTTGCGTGGTACTTTCAATCGTCCGTGGAGTTGCCTTGCCGGCGTGATCACAGCCTTCTTCTTTGTATGCGCTGCGCGCTTGGAAGCTACAGTCTGTCTTCTGCCAGTTTCGCGATAGCTCTTGAGAGCACGAGTATACTTTTTGTCTCTGCCCTAGTGGAACGATTCCCAGAATTTACTGCTCTATGGAAGACCAAAGAAAGCCCTTCGAGGGAAAGGGAGAATGATCCACAAAGATAAAAACCCAACGAAAGATCACTGACCCACAGAACTACGACAAATGAGTGGCGTATGAGCGAAACGAGATGAAACTGAAGACTAAGCCATTCGTGACTTTGAAGTTGATACATCGCCCAAAGTGGGAGAGATTTTGTCTGATCCATGTGACCATACTGATACAACCAAGCTTCCTTGAAAGCAAACTTCTCTGTCAGAGATCCACGATCCGGTTGATTGCTTATTCGACTCTGCCTTCTCTGAGCCAGATCAAAGGCTAGGGCATTGGCTCACTGAACCTAACAAAAATCCAATCCAAAACTTTGATGGCATCACAGGAGTGCCAACCAAATCTACCTTGTGGGTGGGAACTACTATATAAATAAGTTTTTTTTTTACTTCGCTTCGCGATTGGAGTTGTACGCATCATGGTCATCGTTCCGTCCTTGATGTTAACGCTCTCGTGCTGACTGTAGGTCCCGGGTCAAAGGCATCTCGAAGGAAGCTGCTCCGCATATGCGATCACCACACCTCCATGTATCTACAGATGAGGGCTCCAACGCCTACTGTACAATCATGTGGGAAGTGCATCCTGCACACCTGAAAGTCAGTGGCGTACGCCACACCCCCTGTACCTACACCCATTGAAACGTTTATTGTCTGACAATCTCCGACGCGACGCGCAAGGCCCCATGCAAATCCCTACGTCGGTCGATCGATGCGCACAGAAGGAGAGCTTGTCCATAACGAAAAGGCGTATGTTAAGTCGGTCAATCGATCAAACTATGTATAGGGGCAGCCGGGCCGTATTAGCAAGCGTGACGTGCCGGACTGACCCAGCACGTCTTTCTTTCCTGGCAACATCAGATGCACAAAGTGGTTTCAGTAGCACTACCGAGTTCGCATCAGCGATTTTCTCACCAATGGGTTTTGTCAACGAATTAATCTACCGGCATCTCCGGGAGAAGCGGAGTCGGGAGCTGGAGGAAATAACACTTTTAGATGGACGGGAGAGGGAGAGGCAGTTGTTTCATTCGTTGACCCTCCAGGTCGTACAGCTCCATAATCAGAAGCGCAGGAAGCACAAAGAAGGATGGTCTAAGCCTAGAGCGGGAACAAAGCAGAGGCAGGGGCTATGACCAGAGCCCCCATGGATTGATACGGAACCCCCCAGACCAAGTTGTCGATCCGCCAGCACCATCAAGCAGGTACCGAGGTATTTGAACCTCCGCTTTCAGCAGTTTGATACTCGGGCTTCAGTAGCCGAATTGAGGTGGACCATAACTCGTTGACCATGCAAAAAGGGGCAAAGGCTCGGGCTCAGATATCAATAGCAGCCAGCCAGTTAGTTGAACCAATGCCAGTTGACCGTGTGAAAGAAATAGATCCAATTGACGGTCACAGAACCACTAAGGGATAGTCCGTGAGACAAGATCGGGATCCAGATTCATATCCCTCTTCCACTAGTGGAAGACCTTTCAAAAGAAAAGGTTGGTTGGGAGCGGGAGGGAGTCAATTACAGAAAGAGTAGAGACAGATATGGGGACTGTAGCTCCGACCATGTCAACTATGATGCTCTCGCTGCTGCCAGTCCTTCCACCAGTGAATGCTGGCATGCGCTACTTCCAGAACCTCCCTGTCTAGGTCCTGCCGAAAAAGACTGCAAATGATTTACCATCCATCCCACTCATATAGGTACGTTATCGGATTTTGCGGATCGGGAAATGGATCGAACCGCGCGAAATGGTCGCCTCGGAATACAGGGCGCAACGGAACCAAGGTTCTTTGTTGGCGTGTTGCCTAACAAGGGCAAGAGGAGGTGGAAGCGTTCGCCTACTTTGATAGGCAAGGCATTGCAAGCAAATAGAGCAGAGAGCTGACCCTTTCTTTCTATTAGAGTCGCGAGCTTGTTGTAGTCGGTCCTAAAGGGAGAACCTTGCTGCTTACTTGCTATATCCCCGCGTCCTTGCACGGCTCGTTTTCTTCGAGCCCTGCTTCTCCCTTCCCCCTCTCCCCAGGGACCGACCGTATGGAGTATAGCCAAGTGGTAAGGCATCGGTTTTTGGTACCGGCATGCAAAGGTTCGAATCCTTTTACTCCAGATTATGAACACCCGATCGGATTTGTCAAGAACGAGCTGACAACTTCAGGGGAAGCGGCTCGGGCTAGGGATAATTCCTTCCCCTAATGATGCTTCAATATTTCATTTTTTTCTTCTTTTCAACTATTATTTATTGCAGTCTTTATCAATTCATAGATGCCTCTTCCTTCCGGTCCAGGCGAAATGGTCGCTGTAGGTCGGGACGTGACTCGAGATTGGAGTGCGTCTGGCCGTATGTACCTGGCTGGTAGTCCCGCATAAAACGCAATTCCCAATACATTTCGGTATGGTTCGAGCGTGAACCCGATACAGAGGACCTCTGGAGTAGTTAAGCACTGACGAAGGGCAGCCCTCCCTTCCTTAAAGGCGTCGACGATGAGGGTGCAATACTTGACGAGGGGCCTGTTTTGACTCGGCTCCCGGCCGGTCCGCACAATCGGGCAGTGTCCCTTGCTCGGTGCCCGCTGGCCCTTTTTCGGTAACTGCGTCTGCCTACTCCAGCGCTTATCCCACTGTCCGCTGATACGTACATGGCAATATGATCCTATCCCAAACGCGACTTTCTGCACAATCTCTTACTGGCTGGTAGCAGCCCTTCTGACTTCTTAGTTGTGGGAATAGGGGGATTGCTTCTCTTTCTCTAGCGCCTGCTAGCGTCAGGGGCAGTCGGTCGATTCGTCTCGTGCGTCCTGACGGTTCCCTACTACCCCATACCTGGAACTGAATTACGGGAGAACGAGTAAGGGGAAGGCAGAAAATACTGGATTGATTGATCGAGCTAGTAATGGGAAGTTGGGCAATTCATGCTCTTCGGTCTATATTCGTCCCATAAGCAATACTTTTAAGTAAGTTAAGTGTGTGATATCTATCTAAGTTTTGTTTGTATAAAAATACCTCGAACTATTGTGATCTTTGAATCCCAGGAAGTATTCCAAGTTTGTATTTCCCTTTTCTTATTATTGGGGTTATAGGAATGCACTTTAAAAATGGAATGAGGCAGATGCTTTAATAGCATTTCCTATTGAAGGTTGTTCTATTTATCACACAGCTCCCAACATTTCCTGGATATTATGGCAGACCTACTCGAAGTGTCGAAAGCATCTATCAGGTAGGGCCAACAATTCTGGGAAAAGCTGATGATCTGGCATAAGAATGCATAGGGAGTGATTAGTACAAGGATATTGGTTCCACTGATTCACCCTGACGCCTGAAAGCGTCTGCACCGGGAATGATGAAAGCCACTGGGGGTCCGGGTAGCAGAACCAACAGAGGGCCAAGGAATCGAAGAACCGTCGGTTGTCCGAGAGGACATACTCCAACTTATGGTTTAGGGCACATTACCCTTACCGCGGACAAACAGATGTCGAGGCGGCGTCTTCCCTTTCTCTCATTTCATCCTCCCTGATGAATCGATCCTAAAATCTCACCTTCAGCAGCTGTTAGTCTCTTTTTTCCAGGTCATATTGTAGCTTTGATTCGCCTTTCATTCCCTCCTGCCTCTTTCAAAGAAAGGGAACTGCTTGCTGCCAATGGAGATGAAAGAGACTGATGCTTCTCTATAATCAGTTGGTCGATCAATGGATGAATACCCCACCGGGGAACCAGACGGAGATTCGAGATTGAAAATCGGGCAAAAGCATAAAAACGTCGGGCTGGCTGCTCTCGACGACGGGGTGGGAATGAGATGCTGGGAGATGGGAGTTCTAGGTGGATTGAGAGGGGAGCAGATGCGTGGGCTAGTTCAATCTTTATGCTCCTGCCTTCCCTGCCTGTAAGTCCTCCCTTGCACCAGACAATAGAGGTTGGCACCAGACAGAATTGATAGGATAGGCCGATATTGAGATATGCTCGACCCCGGCGGGCTTCCCAACCCCACCACATTATGGATGGACTCGGGTTATTCTTTCTTTCCCGACCCGACCTATCAATTCAACCTCCCATACCTGCCTTCATCTCTCTCCCCTCTCCCGCTCTTCGTCATGCATGACGTACGCCCCCCCCCGTTGACCGGGATTCCCCGTGAGCCATTATCTCTTACTACAGCCATCCGGGCGGAACCGTAGAGCACATCACATGCTGATTCCGAGTACGAAGATTGGTTGCCTAGCCCTGCCTCCTTCCAAATCATTTAACACTCTTTATTGCTTCCCGCGGCTTCTTTTACTAGAGCTCTGCAGCAATCCCCGCAATTGCTTAATTGGCTTTTTCAATAAAAATAACTAGACGGTCAAGTGCTTATACCCCTTTTTGCTGGGGGAACCAACCGGGTAACCAAAAGTCACGATAGAAAAAATGTATTTCATCGAGTGTCAAGTGTAGGGTTTGGGTTCGAGTCCTGATCGTGGCTGTTGAGAGCGGGAATGCGACGGAAGGAGCGAGAGCGGAATCGTCGAGCAACTGAAAAAGGCAGTGCATAGAAGGAAGCGAGGCCAAAAGAGCATGTTCAAATCTGCAGACCTTTGTCGCATCAATCAAAGGCTTGTTCGTTCAAGCGAAAAGACCAGCTAAGCATCAGCGGCTTGGTCAGCCTTTAACGGAATGCGAAAACAGCCCGCTCGCGCAATGCCCCGGCATCCATCCAATGCATTCTTTGAGAGACTGTAGCGGACACTTATAGATCACAAACATAATATATATTATTACAAGAAAAAAAAAAGACCTGAAAGAACTACCTGAAAATGGGAATCACAGAACTCCCTCTCTTTCATAAAAGGAATGAAGGCACTACAGCGGGCTTGACTCGGCCTTAAAGAACTAAAACGGATATTGAGCCAGATATTGCACTTGAACATACATCCGTATAAAAAGGAAAACTCCCCCTAAGGATCAAGTCTATCGAATCGATCCCACCCTAACCGAAAGAGCTTAGACCAACTACGCTTGCGTAAATGCGGTAGCTACGGAGCAAGCGTAGCCTTGAGGAGCTTAGGAGCTAGCTAGATCAACATCCACGTCAACAGCAACCGAGACTGGAACTTCGACTTCTCCTTTTTCTGCTACTGAAACTAGAGCAAGAGAAGCACGAGCTACTGAAACTGGTAAATCAAATCCATTTTGTTTGCAACTCGAACTGGAGTAAATAAGCAGGAGCACCTCCGGGCTAAGAGCAGGCAGCAGCAACTACGGTATCAGTCTCAGTTCTGTCAGTCGGCTCAGTCCTGGAAGTTCAGTCAGTCGTCAAGCTAGGCAGATCAGTCTTGAATCCTAGAACAGGGCTATGCGTAGCTAGGCCGCGTCTTCCTTACTTTATCAAGAAAGTCCTCCAACTTGGCATCACTCCTCTTTTGTGCTCCCGCCTTCCTAGCCTTATGGACAGGAGTCCTCTCGCCTAGTTCTGAAACTCTTCCCTTTCCTTCCTTGCCCTTATTGCCCGGCATACCTCGGAAGGCATACCCAGGAACCAATTCATTCATCTGCCCTCTTCGCGATAAAGCTTTGCCTTACTTTGCTTGCTGGCTCTAAGCCCACCTCCTTTACTACACTACACCCTCTCACCGCCCCTATTCAGCCCGAAAGGCTTCTACCTTCCCCGAAAACCACCCTTATTCAGCCTGCTTGGTAGGGTCACCGCCTTTCATCCGCCTTTCTCTCATATGCTGACAACCTATCCATAGAAATGGAATGATCAACTTCGGAATAGTTTCGAGGAGAGCCTCAAGTCCAGCTCGAGGAGTAGTGTAAAGTAGCAGACAGAGGGGCGCTCCCGCTTAGGCATTAGGCACGAGAAAGGACATCGTTCTCGGCCGTCCCTTCCTTCCCGGAAAGAGGCTCTCTTGCTTCTTTTGCTTCCCCACCCGAGCCAACAGCCTCTATTCGTCATTCAGCGTCTTCGGCTTCGGTCAGTTTATTATGCTGATGCCTAATCTTAATACTGGCTAGTTACTTCAATTACCTTACCCCACTGCCCCTCCTTAAAAGGAGGTTTCAGAGCACCCAGTCACAGCTCGTCACAAGAAAGGATTGATGGTCGAGTCCCCGTGCATGAAGTCAGTGGATTCGAGTGAACTGACCGTACCACAAATCGACATACTTTAGGAAGCTTCTTACCAAACCAAAGAAAAGCTCAAGTTGTCTTGTCGATTCCCTTCTCCCGAGAGCTTTCACACTCTGGGATGGGAGTCCCTTCCAACACTTGACCAAAAGCTTATCTCAAGAATCTCCATTTCACATTTTCCGAAAGGCGGCGTCACCGAGGCAGAACAAGAGTGCAGCTTCAACCGATCCCCGATAACGCGACATCTTTGGCGGCCGATGTTGGGCGTATCAGCTATCTCACCTGGAGAGTGAGGAAAGAAAACGGTCTCGATAGCGTCTGAAGGTTGAAGTTTTTCTTGGACCGTGCGTTCCGCCAACAGACGGGACGTGAGGAGAAATGGAGACTTCTCCCCATATCTGGTCTAATCCATACTTTTATGTAAAGTCTCTAGTGGGTGCGAGCGGCTCCCGCACCGGGGCGGGTCTGTAGTCTGTGGTTTTGACCAAAAGATGAAGTTTGGTTAAGTCCTCCAAATGAGTCTATTCGCCTCCTTCACATAGGTCCTTTCCACGAGGGCCAAAGTGAACCCAAAGTCTTGTGTAGGCTTTTTTGTTTATATCCATGTGGCCAAAACAAGATATTTAGCAGGGATACAAACGGCGCGATTCCAGCTTGATGACTTTGATCAGGTAGCTGAAGTCGTGGTGCTGATCGCGTGGTTTGCCTCCTCTCTCGCAGCCGTGTGTCGGTCAGCGTGGTATGGAGTAGCGGTTCCTCGGTAGTCTGACTGTCTCGACTCGATGCAGCATCTCTATCTTTCGGTACACCCCGGGCAGGTCTTTCCTTTTAAGTATTGTGCTCTGGTGCCCGTTTTAGAGTAGTTCGTGCCTTGGGTAAGGTTTCATACCCTAAGAGACCATTCACATCAACTATTTGATTAGATAGAGCCGATGAAGAAAAGGAAAGCAGGTCACTTTCATCGGGTTATTTCCAGTCTAGTCTAGAATCAACACCAAACGAAGCTTCATCTTAACAACTACGTACACGGTACTAATGGGTAGCCCTGACCGTCTTTCTACAATCTCCGGTTGGAAATCCCTAAAACCATTAGAACTGCACCTCAACAGCGAAAGACTTATGCCATTCTCCCTCTGCCTCATGAAGCTTTTCACACTCACTCGATGCATTTTCACCAGCTCACTAACGTCGCCATTTCAGACAAGGAATTTGGTTTGACATCTCCCTATCAAGCTCGACTGAACGAACAGGTCACAATGGGCGGTAAGCCCGAGAGGGACAGCTAGTCAAGCTCTGACGGACACTGCAGGGGCAGGGTGCGGATGGGATGGACCAAATCTCCATCCCGAAAGGAATGAAAGGAAGCCAGACATGTATGGAAAGGCAGGTATAGGTTAAAGACCAATAGGGAGGAGGAGACTAGTCATCCCAAGGACAGATAAGAGAATGACCAGTTCGCTGAGTGTGAAATAAGAGGCTATGAAGCGTAGCATTATTCCAGGTCAGCTTCTCCATTCTTCTTTCCAACCGGGTAGGCTCGCCTCAATTCAGGTATAGGTCACCTTTCTGACCTAAGACCACAAACCATCTTTGTTATACGAGATTCTTTGGCCATAATGCTGCGAGTGGCTTCGCTTATATCCCACGGTCTCCTTTCTTTCAAGACAAGATGAAGGAAGGGATTTGACGTCACAGCAAAGCCTTGGAAATCGGCGAAAGATAGCAAGCGCGGCTGATTCGGGTTCCTATGCAAAAAGAAGATGCTCAGCAAGCCAACCTCGTACACAGAACATCGGAACAAACTCAGGCTCAGCCAGGGCCCTACTCTCTTCCATTAAGAGAACAGCTCCATCCCTCAATCACCCTATACGGGATGAAAGACGTAGTTCCATCCCCTCTTCTCTCTTGGTTGAGAAGCTCCACGCCCTTCTCCTTTTTTGGTAGGCGTTTGCAAGGGAAGAGTCAGCAAGAGCAGCCCAGAGATGAGAGGAAGAGGCTCAGTATCCACTGGCTTCAGTAGTAGGAGTTGCCCATTGTTCACCGAAGTCGTCAGAGAGGGAATCCTCTCACTTTTCATTGGACAAAGAGGCTAGGTCTAGGTCCCGCGATCGGCTAGAACAGCCATCCATCCAGGGCTTGATGAGTCAAGAGCAGGAGAAGAACTTTGTGAAAGGCGACAATTGTCTGCAAGGCAGGATCCATATTCCATGGGTCGCGTGGACAGGAAAGCGCTTCTTCTTGGTCCTCTTTCTTTGTCAAATGGTCAGAAAATTGAGGTGTAGCGACTACGGTAGTTGATGTATGAATTCAGCCTTGACCGCTGAGAAGCTACTACTCTTTTTTCTGGTAACGGAAAAGATTGAGGATTTTGTCCTTCTTCCTTTGATTCTGATATTTTGCTTTTTTGAACTTCCGAAATGTTCTAACACTTTTTTTCAACCAAAGTCTATAAAGTATGCAATGACGTCATTCTCATTCAGACTAAAACAATATAGAGCGTTATATGTCTGTATCTTAGGGAGAAGTACTTCCTCAAGGTTGAGCATTTTCTTTTGTAATTGATTTGATATTTTCTTTTGTTGGCATGATGAGGAATTTTTTCATGGGTGCCTTCATAAGTCCGTCTGAGTGAATCGAGACAAGTACTCCTAAGACTATAGTATAGCAGGGTTTACTGACTTCGCGAATGAGTTCCAAGCTTTTTTTAAAGAGTTTGAGCTCGGCCAAAGACTATGGAAACATCTGTTGGAAGCTTTGGCTTACCCTTTCAGACTCTGGCCCCTTCTTAATAGCAAATACTAAGTTATCTGCATATATTACATAATTTAATGCCTGATTTTGACTCAAAATATGAATCAACATATCATGTTGATGGTTGAAGATATTCATAAGAACTGGAGATCAGGGGCTTACCCGCTGTATTCCTTTTTCAATGAATGCATAACTTTTTCGATTCAACTCTTTGATATCACTAGCTTCAATCAGATTACAGAAGGCATCATTACCTTGCCCAATATGCGCTCAACATGTTGAAATTCTAATATGATCATGAAGATGATAAAAAGAACCAACTATATCTGCTTGAATGAGTCTATCAACCTTTCCCAATTTTGGAACATGAGCGAAAAAGGTGATGACTCCTCTCCCTTTTCGAAACCCATGGGAGTACGTTAGAAAGATGTCTTCAAAAACGATGTTCAAAAGCCGCATCCATGACAATGATGTCTGCCTTATGAGGCTGTCTAATGGGTCGCATCTCCCCCGGCTTATGTGGTTTAGGAATGCATGATCGATACATCGAAGAGAACTGAAAGGAAGAATTCATTAATGACCTCTTAATCTCCTCCACTTGGGACTTGTCAAGAACTTTCTAAGTATCAAACTCTTCCCAAAGGTAGTAAATAAGACAGAATAACATCCTCATAAAATTTTTGAATTATCTTACCAAGAAGAAGACTTTCTTTTTTCCATTTGAAACTCATGTTCATGGTCTGTTTTATTCCCCTATGTTGCCCGTGTGAAAAGAAAGAAGAGAAATTGGGCCATGTTTCCCGAGAGAGACTGCCTTCTCTCAGGCCAGCAGTCTGATACTTCTAGTCGACTGCTCTATGACGGTCTGACCTCTTTCCTGGGCTCTGCTCGCTCGTCTACGCGGAGACCAATTCAGTCAAAATGGAAAAAACGATGTTTCCTTGAAAAAAGTATAAAATTGAGTATACGTAGTCAAAAAGTGCACTTTTTCCAACTATTAATATACATGGGGATCCCTATCTTTATCTCTATCCATGGACCTATCTATATAGAGAGAGATCTATCTATAAATTGATCTAGACTATCCTCTATCCGGATAGATATGTCCCTATGAGCGACTACGCCGATCTTTTATTAGTTGTTTTGGCCACGTCCGTTTCCGCGGAGAAGAGGAAGGTTTGGATCTTTCAATCTTATGTCGTGAGGGATGTGACCTATGTTAGGTCCATAAGATACCACAGCTTTTGGTGTTCTATGATTCACCTCCGAATAATGAGTAGGTAGTTCGATCCTTTTGATTCTTATCCTCCTAGTAAACGGGGATCCGGAGCAATAGGTCGAATTACTATATAAAGAAGACTTGTAAACAAAAGGACTTATTGTTCGAGTAGGAAGATTTCGGTTTTTCTCCTTCCTTCTCTTCAATAAGAAGAAGTATTTGAAATGAAACAAATTCCTCTTCATTCTGTTGTGCTCAGCGAAGGAACTGCCTAAGCATACTTTTGCGGATCCAAACTTCTTTGTTCTTTCAAAGTCTTCTTCTTGCATAGAAGAACGCAACTCTTGCAAAAACCGGGATTTGAGTAGTAGGCGGCACCCCCTCTGAGTTTTGAGTAAGCGGAACCATTCTGTTTTGGTTCTTCTCCACATTCTGACCGGCAGGAATTTGCCTATGATTTTTCCAACTGATATGTCGATATAGAAAGATCTCCTTATTTCTTCACCAGCCTCATTTTCTTGAAAAGATATTAGATCACCGTGGGAAACTTTCAAATGAGTAATGCTTACCAGTCCATTATTCAAACAAACCCTTCGATGACTTATCGGCTGCCTTGCTTGAGGAAGAGTGTCACTAAAATGGAGACGAACCGGAATCACGTCCGATCTTGTTTCTTGATTGAGTAAAAAAGGGATATATTCAGTTCCTTCTCTTCCTCTGTGCATCTCCCTTATGGGTAAATCCCCATAATAAAGGGACAACTTTCGTGTAGTTTGTGATTTGATGTTACTGTTTAGATTTTCTCTTTCCGAAAGATTTCTTTTAATGGATCTCCTCTTGTTCCTCAATCTTCGGAGAATGCGGCGTTGTATTAGAGAAAGTTCTCTGTTCCGAACATTTCCTGGAAGTAGACGACACGTTTTAAATCTTAATGCAGGCATGGCATATCTCGTTGAATCAGTCTTTTTCGCCACATCGCGTATAAAGGGAATCGAACCCAATTCTTCCACGACCCCCCACGAATGGTCCTCCCTTAACTCAATTAACTACGAGAATTCCTGTGGTTGCCTAGTTGTTGTCAGTTCTCATAAGTCCTTTATATACTACTTAGTAAACACTAGCAGAAACCCAGTACTTGACCGACTGCGTCACAGTGCTCAGGTAAAGGGCAGTGTCAGAAAGCGAGCGGGAAAGCTCTGAAAGTGTGGCGTGGAGAAGACCTACCTGCTCTGCTCCCTATTGCATAAACCCGGACCTGCCTCTCCCGCAGTCAAAACTCTCCTCTCCAGCCCCTCAGGCTGGGCCAGAAGCCTCGTCTCCTTCAACTGATTCAAGTGATTCAGTCAAAATGAAGAAAATTGGATTATCTAAAACCTCGTCAAAATGACAACGCGTCATCGAAAGTCCTTTATTGTTATACAACACACACATATTCCTCCCTTACGAACAAGAAAATCCAGTGGATGGTTTGGAAGGCTTCTAGAGTGAAGAAAGGTTCTTTACCACCGGAGACCGGCTTTCGTGAAAGCACCTTTGGGCGATGCTTTCTCGATCCTCTCTGTCACTTGAAGGAAGATAGCCACTGGTTTTATATATAAATTCCAATTTTCACTGATTTTTTAGGTGGCGACTCCATTTGTATTTTAGGGTCCCTAACGAGCTCGCTATGCTTACAGCTTGGCGACGGAGCTGGGGAAAGCGGATTCAAGCCAAAACTTGAATCCCCTTTGACCTCCCAAATCACCGGTTTCCAACTTGCTTAATTACTAACTTGATGCTTGATCGCATTTTTTGATTTTCTATATTATTTCTATCTTTCACTTGCGTCTTTTTAATGCTTAATTGCTTCTTGCTTCATGTCTATATTCCATGCGTTGTAGTTTTATATAAAGAAATAACTATTTCTTTAACTAGATAATGCTTGCTTGAATGTTATTGGTTGCATGCTTGCTTCACTAGCACTTGCATTATGTAAACCCACAAGCCTTGTCCCACCCCCTTTCTACCTATTTAGGAGGCTTGAAACCAGATCCGAGAGAAGACGAGTTGCCACCAAAGCTGAGGATGATGGCAAAGATGAGGTTCCACCCCGGTGGGGATAAAGACGCAAGGGAGAATTTTTTTTTCTGCAGCTACCAGCACACGATCCCACTTTTGGCCTGGGCTACAAGCCAAAAGTCAAAGACTACATCAGTAGAGCTCAGTAGAGAAGGAGAGTCAGAAGAGCGCTGGAAGAGGGTTGACTCCCGCCGCACGAGAACATGCCTACGCCACCGCCCAACTATGTCTCCTTTCCGATCCACATGCCGCTACAAGACCCCTGTCAACCACCCTTAGCCAAAAAACACAAGTCCGTCCGTAGAAAGTCCACACCAAAATGTCTGTATCCCTAGTCCCACAGTACTCCCGACTGCATCACAGGCATTATTATCCTGATCTTTCTTGTCTGTTCTTGAGTGAGGAGGGTCAGCTTGATGCAGACCCGGAGTCTGAGTCTAGTTCGTCAAGCACGGCGGAGGAGATACGGAGAGAAGGAGACGTCGAGATAGAAGAACGTGAAGCCGAGGGAGGAAGTTGTCGTATCGATGGAGGAAGGAAGCCAGGGACAACTACTTCTCCTCAGATCCCTTTTAGCTACTCCGTCAAATAGCTCAACTGATGCGCATCCCACGCTGCGCACTCCGGGGCTGTTCGCAATGGCGCTGCCGGGATTCACGCTTCGGGAGATCGATAGTGCAATTAAGCCCTACGAAATCCTTTCAATATCTTCGCCGGGAAGCGAAGCGGCCCTAACGTCGGTCTTCGCCATTCCCTCCAGCTTTTGGTTGTTCTGTGCAGGTGCCACCTGAAGTTTCGAGAAACCAGGGCCCGAGTGGAACTGAACGCGCTCTATCTTCGGTAGCCCGGGAGGACTTAGTCCTTCCACCATGCGATTAGGTTGTCCAAGCCCTTCCTTTATCCCTTCATGCCTTAAACATGCCCTTCTCACCCAAACCTTCCATGCATGTCAGTCTAATCTAACCTACTAGATTGATCACAGTAACCAACTGCAGTCGGACGGCATATATTAGTCCGTCACTAAGGAGCATACAACAGATTAGTGGTCGGACTCCTCTAACTTAGGAAGTGGCATAACCAAACTGGTGAACGCGAGCGGTTGGACACCGCGAAGCTTGTCGTTTGAGACATTCTTCCGTAAGTTAAGGAGGACCCTTTCAAGAAGCCTGTCCCTCGCCTTTCGCCTATCCAGCCAAGCTTGCGGGGGACGTCTTGATAGAGGACTCATTACCTCGAATCTTGGGATAGGGAGAACGCATTGTCTTTCCTTGATGGAAAAGAACTCCTTGTGTGGTATAGCTACCTAACATACCCGCCGAAAGGAGACGAATAGTGATCGTTAGAGTAGATCAGACTGACTAGAATGAAACAAAAGCCGCGTAATACAAAGGACCAATAGTTGGGTATCACATTAGCGCGACTGGCCCGGTGTATGAATTAGTTGGTTAGTGGACCGGGGGAAAGAGGCTGGTAAGGACGTCTATAGATAGAGGCTTTCGATCGAGGTGATTGATACCATGCTCTTCCTAGGCGACCTCTATTTGAAACGTAAAAACGGAATAAAACGAAGCGAGCGAAGCGAAAGCTACGCGAGCCAGTCTTCGCTCGCTCCGCTGTCGCTTCTCTCGCTCGCTTTCGGAATGGCAGCTTCTTGGATTCTCCCGTCTGAAAAGACTGTGACTATCACGGTCGGTGAACGAAGAGTCTTGCAACCCCTCCGCGAAATCACCCAGGCGGAGCCTGTTAACATGAACACTGCTGAAGAGGGCAAGGAAGATTGGCGAGAACCCTTCGAAACTACCTCCAGGACGGAAGGCTACCTGAAGACCGTCGGGCCGAAGTACGAAGGTTCCAAGTTCATCATGTGGAAGGATGCCCTCTATAAGCGATCGCTTGATGGGATCTATATGAGGTGCATAGCCAAAGAACGGATACCCGGAGCAATGCAAGAGGTCCACGCGGGAGTGCGCGGGGCACACCAAACGGGACCAAAGTGACAAATGCAGCTCAAAAGACTAGGATCTTACTGGCCAACCATGATATCCGACTGCATTGAATACGCCAAAAGCTGCAAGGTCTGCCAGTACCACGCAGACTTTATTCACCAGCTTCCGGAACCATTGCACGTCACAACATGCTCATGGCCATTTGCCACCTGGGGGATGGACATCATCGGAGCCTTCACGCCACCGTCGTCAGCAGGGCATCAGTCTTTATTGGCCGCTACCGACCAATAGTTCGCTCTAAGTGGGCCGAAGCGATCAGACCAAGCAACTAACTATGAGGCGATCGAAGAAGAACAAGCGCTACACCTAGGAATCAACAAGACGAAAACTTTGTGTTATAATTCCCCCCTATGTTCTTATTGGGATCGGAGAGAAAGACAAAGCTACTGACTGATCAGACCAAGCAAAGCACACGCCCAATCCACTCACCGATCGGAATGATCTAAGCCAAGCAACCGATCAGAGTCACCGATATGAATGGTGGGGCGGGTCTTCCAAGCCCGCCCATCTATCAGCTGGGGGGGTCGAACGAGTTAGCAGCACGGTCGACCAAGGGCGCAGAGAGGGATTGCAGAGGAATGAGTGTGAAGAAAATGAAGACCCAAGGCAACTCACTTTCTGTTTTCTCGTAGATGTCGAACTTCGCGAAAACCCGAATGAGGATGCGAAGCGAAGGAAAGTGACCCTGTGAATCGGAACGCGTAGGGCCAGATCGGAAGAGGGTGTATAAAGCGGACGCGAGCCCACAGCCAAAGCTAACTGGCTGAGCGAGGGGTCGTCAACGGCACTAGGATGAAGAAAGTCGTCGGAAGACCTTCTATGATTTGAGCGACCGAGAGTAGTGAAATCATATATAGACCTGATCCTCTAGTCACGCGTTTGCACCGTCGCATCACACATGCAACGGACAGAAGGAGAAGGGTCTGCATGAGGCACCAGAGGGGTGACTAAGACGGTAAAACAAGCTAACCAGGACAGTCAAAATCAAAGACATCAATATGTTGAATGGCGGGATTGGGGCCATCTTTCCCGAAATACAACTATTTCAGTAACTATGGCGTGAGACGGATCACAGATCGAGTTCCAGTGGGATCGGGTTTTTGTATGTCTCGCCTAGGGCCCTATCTTACCATAATCATACAACTTCCATGTTGCGCCCGGCACGGTCGGGGAAAGACGTCATGTTAAATTACGTGCTTCATACAATCCAACTCGATGGAAGGCCGGGCACCACACCGGAAAACTAAGGCTAAGAAAAGAACTAATGGTGAAAGGCGAACAGATAAACCATGAACAAAACTCATAGATCATGAAAAGGGTTCAAAAAGAAAACTATCAGACGCAATAATATGGCTTTCATTGGTGGAATCATGATTGATCAGGTCATGATCGGGCGAATCCCGCCATTGGTATAGTTAGGGATGGAGAGGCGGATCCAAGATCCAGCCAAGGGGCATGTGAAGGTCACAACCAAGTCGCTCCATTATTCTCCCAGAGAACAGGGAAGATAATCAGTCAAAGTGAATGATCAATTCCACTTCTTGGTTGAGTTCTACACGTGTCTTGGAAGGGTCGAACCTGCACCAAACGACTGTACTCAGCAGACAGAGGAAAGACGAAGCCTATTAGAAGGTGTAGGTGGCCTAAGCTGCTGCCGTATGATAAGTCCTTCGCCGCCGTTCCGTAACGACCTTTGAACTGAGTGGAGAAGGCAGAAAGTCTTCCTAGCCCGCCCAGGCTAGCCGTATATTGCCCCTAAGGAAGGCAAGGGGTTGGCGCAGCTTACGGTCGGAGAGAAAGGTGCACCGTCTTTCTACCCAGGTACGGTGGATAGTGTTCGGAAGAATGGAGACTAGGTGTGTTTCAACAATGTCGTGGCCGAGATGAAACTCGGGCACTATGTTTCCAGGTTGAGACCCTGATGAATGAAGAAGACGGTCGGGTCATTCGTATGAGGCGGCGAAGTAGTTACTTCCTCACTTTCTGAATCAGGCAAGGAAGGTCGCAAGCTTCTCGCTCTCTTAGAGAGAACGATTCCACGTGCCGTGTTAGTATACGTAAGCGGGCGGGAAGTCGATCAGTCCGCAAGGCCGAAAAGCAAATGGGAGCACTTAGGCATCTTAGTCAGTCCGCTCGGTTTTCAAGGGGGGTCAGCAAGACTTCCATCTTACCAAAGAATTCCTTGGGACCACTGCTCCTCACGAGAATGTACGAACTCAAAAGGTGAACGCCGACATCTCGTGAGCAAGAGAGGAGAAGACGGATTTAACCATCTAACCCCCCGTCTTGGAAGGGTTGCCCCCTTTATTGTGGGTAGCCCTCCAAACCGATCCCAGAGTACGTTCCCCGACCCACCGATGGGTTGGTAAAGCCTTCCAGGTTGGACTCCACGACATCCCTTGTTCAAGGGGAATAGTGGTAATAGACGGGATATACCTCAATATCCGTGATTTCATATTATCTTGAATTTCTGATAGAAAGGTACAAACCCTGTCAATGTTCTCACAAGGAGTCACGATGGACTCAAATGTCTTTTTCGTCACCTTTGCAGCAAGAGGAATAATCTACCTACTTTTAAGAACGAGAAGTATATCTGAACCAGCATGTCCGCCTTGTCATCACGACGATAGATCATCCTTCGGTGAAACCTTGGGATGATTCTAGGGAAGCCCCTTCTAGTCAATGAGACTGGAAAAGGAAGAAGAGAGGGTGAAAAGGAATCACCGCCTCCAGCCATCTGGAGACTAGATGCACATTGTTTTAAATACAATGCCACAAATGGATAACCAGACTTCTTACTAAATCTTCTTACTTCTTGGGTGAACAGGTAGGCTCCTATACACATTTCTTTGGTCAAACCATCATGGATAATGAGGATGACTTTATTAAGAAGTCCCCTCATTACCCGAGAGTCTGATAAGACTCTCTGCCACCGAAGAGGTGCCACCTTTAATAGGGATGGAAATAGATTATTAAACATCATATAATCAATCCATTCCGATTCGTCACTAGCCTGAGCTTGGCCTAGGAAACATCCCTTTAATAACGGGAGTTCTGTACCAACCGCCGTTCACAGTGACAAGGGGCGGCTATCCCTTTTGGGGATGTGTGATAACCTCACCATCCTACAAAAGGAGACAACCTCTTCGGACTCACCCACATGACCTTTCTCATGGAAGGCCATAGGAAGGCATCTTGGTATGACCAAGAACCCCTCATATCCTTTTGAACTTAAGGATGAAGAAGGGAGAGGTATAGCCCAATATATTCATCATGAACATAGGCTTGTGAGCCCACGCCTAGATGAACCACGGGACTGGCCTCAATGGAGGACAGACCGACACACAACGATCCGCCCTTGATGGTGATGAACCATCACGCCGTAGGACCTGTAAGGGTCCTCGCAACGCCAGGAAAGACAGTAAGAAAGGTACTAACACTAATTCCGTCTATTCGACATCGGCACAGGCTAAAAAGGAACCTAATACCTCAGATGTCAAAGAAATGGATGCTTCCTGCTTTCAGTAAAGTGAGGCACTACAGGTATTGGATTCCGCTTGAACTAATGAACCAGGAGTTCTTCCCAGTGAAAAGGAATTTCTAGAGTCAGATTCAATAGATGGGCAAACAGCTCCAATAGCAAAGACCGGCCACATCTAACAGAATATTTGTCCGTCATTCATCCCCATATGGAATAGTTGCAAAAGGCAAGATTGCCTCGGTGACCAAGAAGAAGGACAATCGTCTGCTAATCGAAGATGAACATTCGAAAGGAGTTTCTATATGTCAGATTCATGTTCTGTAACAACCGAACCGACACACTTGGATTCTATAGCAGCCTAGTCTCAAGCAGCGGAGAATTCAAATAAACATCTCCAAAGCCTGCCCTCCCCCGATTCGAGAAAGAAAGAAAGCCTTTTATGAAGACTAGCTATGCTAAATTTAGTAAAGAAAGCTTGCCTAACTATATCCGATACTGGTGAATGAGAATTCCGTCCGACCGATTGAAAGGCTGGACTTGCTTGAAAGAACTAGCTCTACTTCCGGCTTATAGGTTTTTCAAAGTATATGACTTTAAGACTTCAAACAAGTAGCTCGTGGAACATCTCCCACTTGCCCTGCTTTTCTCAATCTTCTATCTCGGACTACGTCATGATCGGGCAGCCAAGCAATGTCTTTCACTCCTAGCGGTAGGAAGAGAGGTTCAGCGCAACATGTCCACAGGTTGATCCCTTGTTTCGACCTCAACCTGATCTTTTTATTTGATAAGCACTGGAAGAGATCTAAAAGCAAACATTCCATTGATTGAGCACCCATTCCTGTGTTGGATGATGATCCAACCTGCTATCTCAATGCATGGGGGATACAAAGATTCACATAGTCAGTAGTGAGACCTTAATGGCCTAGTACGACCAGACAGAAGCAGAATCATAGTGTTCCTCCAGGGATTGGTCATTCATGAGCCTTCCTTTCTTTACGAGATCAGGCCAAAAGAAAGAGTAGCACTAGCTGAGCAAAGTCAGGTTGCACATTGAGAGGCTTCCCCAGTCAACATAGAGAAGGACAGTCGATAGAAGCAATCATCCGAGGAGAACCCTCCTTAACAGTTGGTGTCCCATATTCGAATGAATAGCTATATGCTTTTCACAGGCAAGTCGTTCATGAAGAACCTTAGTTTTGGACCTTTGCAAGAGGATTTCCCCAGCTTTTAGTAGCACCACCTGTGAAGAGTAAGATTCCGGTTTTGAAAAAGCTTTCGTGTGGTGGGTTTNGAATAGGATTTTTAGATATGTTGATGGCACTAGTATTATCACATTTGATTGGAACTTGTTTTTGATGTACTCCAAAGTCCTCAAGGGTTTGTTTCATCCATAAAACTTGTGCACAACAACAACCCGCCGCGATATACTCTGCTTCGGCGGTTGAAAGTGCAACTGAATTTTGCTTTTTCGAAGACCAAGAGACTAAGGAGTGACCAAGAAATTGACAAGTCCCACTCGTACTTTTCCGATCAACTTTGCATCCGGCAAAGTCGGCATCTGAAAAGCCAATGAGATTAAAATTAGTGCCCTTGGGATACCATAATCCTAAGTTGAGAGTTCCCTTAACATATCTAAGAATTCTCTTTACAGCCACTAAGTGTGACTCCTTAGGTTGATCTTGAAACCGAGCACACAAGCAAACACTAAACATAATGTCCGGCCTACTTGCGGTAAAATAAAGTAAACTGCCAATCATACTTCGGTAGAGTTTGATATCAACATCCTTGCCTTTTTCATCCTTGTCGAGTTTAGTTGAGGCACTCATTGGAGTGTTTGTCTCTTTTGAGCTTTCCAAGCCAAATCTTTTGATTAGGTTTTTTGCATACTTGGCTTGATTAATGAATATTCCATCTTTCATTTGTTTAACTTGGAGTCCAAGGAAGAATGAGAGCTCGCCCATCATGCTCATTTCAAACTCATTTTGCATTAGCTTAGAGAATTCTTTACAAAGAGATTCATTAGTAGCACCAAATATAATATCATCCACATAAATTTGTACAATGAGAAAATCTTTATCCTTAATTTTGATAAATAATGTGGTGTCAACTTTTCCTCTTGAAAAATTATTTGAAGTAAGAAAAGTGCTAAGTCTTTCATACAAGGCTTTAGGAGCTTGTTTTAAACCGTAAAGTGCTTTTGAAAGCTTAAAAACGTGATCCGGAAAGTTATGTTTTTCAAAATCAGGTGGTTGCTCAACATAAACTTCTTCAGAAATGAATCCATTTAAGAAAGTACTTTTTACATCCATTTGAAATAATTTGAAATTCATATAAGAGGCAAATGCTAGAAGAATTCGAATAGCTTCAAGTCTAGCAATCGGTGCAAATGTTTCATCAAAATCAATTCCTTCAATTTGGTTGAAATCTTGGGCTACTAGTCTAGCCTTGTTTCGAACCACAACACCTGATTCATCTCGCTTGTTTCGGAAGACCCATTTAGTGCGAATAACAGTATGATCACTTGGCCTTTCCACAAGCGTCCAAACTTGGTTCCTCTCAAATTGGTTAAGTTCTTCTTGCATCGCAATGAGCCAATTTTCATCATTGCTAGCTTCAACAAAATTTTTAGGTTCAATTTGAGATATGAAAGTTAAATGGTCACAAAGTAATCTAAGAGAGGATCTTGTTTTGACTTTTTGACTTGGATCTCCAATGATGGAGTCCTTGGGATGATAAGTGGCGAATTTCCACACTTTAGGTAAGGGGGTGAGTTCAATCTCTTTAGAGATTAACTCCTCACTTTTCTTAGATGGTTCAACTTCTTGGGGTGTGGAGTTTATATTTAGCTTCTCAAAGTCAAGAAGATCATCCTCATAAGAAATATCATTTCCCTTATATTCTTCAAAGAGAATGTGCATACTTTCCTCTATTATTAAAGTTCGTCGATTATACACTCGATAAGCTTTACTAGTAGAGGAATAACCCAAGAATATAGCTTCATCGGATTTAGCATCAAACTTTCCCAACTTGTCTTTTGTGTTTAAAATGAAACATTTACAACCAAAAATTTTGAAGTAACCAATATTGGGAGTTCTATTATGCCATAATTCGAAAGGAGTTTTCTCAAGGATTGGTCGAATTAGAACACGATTAATAATATAGCACGCCGTGTTTACGGCTTCGGCCCAAAAGTATTTAGGCAACTCCCCCTCAATTAACATAGATCTAGCCATTTCTTGGAGAGATCTATTTTTGCGTTCAACGACCTCATTTTGTTGAGGTGTTCGAGGGGTAGCAAATTGATGTTCTATTCCCAATTCATTGCAAAACTCTTCAAAGTTATGATTTTCGAATTCACCACCATGATCACTTCTAATTTTGAAAATGATACAATTCTTTTCATTTTGAACACGATAGACAAAGTCCTTGAAGGATTTAAAAGTATCATACTTGTGTCTTAAAAACAAAGTCCAAGTAAATCTTGAGTAATCATCAACAATTACGAAAACATAGTTGCTTCCACCAAGGCTAGAGACATCAATTGGTCCAAAGAGATCTATATGAATCAATTCTAAAGGCCTAGTTGTTGAAACAACATTTTTGGATTTAAACGATGATTTTACTTGCTTAGCTTGAGCACAAGAATTACAAACCTCACCTTTGGCATAGTCTATTTTAGGTAAACCTTTTACAAGTTTTCTTTTGGAAAGTTTAGAAAGAGAATCCATATTAGCATGTGCTAACCTTCTATGCCAAAGCCAAGATTCATTAGTTTGAACCGAAAAACATTTTTCTCCTTCATGTGAGAGTTTGCCTAAATCAACGGTATAAACATTCTTGGATCTAAAACCCATAAAAGCTACCTCATTTGTAGAAGAATCAAGAATGCTACAATGAGATGTTTCAAACTTTACAAAATAGCCTTTATCACATAATTGACTAATACTTAGTAAATTATGTTTAAGGCCATCAACTAAAAGAACATTGGAAATGTTAACCTTTTCATCACCGATTGTGCCGATTCCAATGATCTTTCCTCTCGTGTTGTCTCCAAAGGTGACAAATCCTCCGTCTTTCATTTCAATTGATTTAAACTTGGTTTGATCCCAAGTCATGTGTCTTGAGCATCCGCTATCTAAGTACCATTTGTCACTTGCATCTTTTGATTGGAGACACACCTACAAAAACAAATCAAGTTTTTAACCTTGGTACCCAAGTGAGATTGGGTCCTTTTGAGTTAGATAAATCTTTCACAACCCAAATTTGGTTAAGTTTAGGATTCTTCTTATATTTGCAAGAGGATATATGATGTCCTTTAATATTACAATAGGAGCAATGCAAAGTTGGGTTTTGATTTGTACTTTTAACAGAAACCTTTTTTTAGCTTTTGTCAATTTAACATTGTTTGGATTAGGAACATAACCTATCCCAAACTTTTTGAAGTTTACAACTTGACTTCCAAGCATCATATTTAGATGCTTGGTTCCACCAACAAATTTCTCAAGAGTTTAATTTCTTAGCTTCATCTAAGCTAACTTTGAGTTGTTGGTTTTCAACTTGAAGTTTTTCAAGTTGTTTGTCATAATGAAAGTTTGGCTTAAAATTTTGACCTTCAATTTTCTTCTTTAATGCTTCATTTTCATGATTGAGACTATAACATGTCTCATTGGCTTGTTTAAGCTCTTTCGTGAGTAAGGGGTCCTCATTTTCAGGTATTAAAGAAGGATTTGAAGTTGAAGATTTTAAGTTGTTTACTTCCATCTCTAATAAGGCATTTTACTTTTTGAGAGATGTATATTTCAGACCCAAACTTTGTAGATTATCATATAAAGAAAAGAAAGCTTATAAAAGTTCATCATAACTTAAATTATTTACCTCATCTTCAAGAGCCATAAGACATAGAATTGAGCTTTGCTCCTCGAGGCAAATTTGGGCAACTTCGTTTTCCGATTCATCATCGCTAGATTCTTCGGGGGTGTCCCAATTTAGTGCATTGAAGGCTTTCTTTTTCTTGTCTTTCTTAAAAGTTTTGTTTGGAAGAGTGCATTCACTTTTCAAATGTCCCGGTTTATTACAATTGTAGCAAATGATTCCTTTCTTGAATCCTTCACCTTTGAACCCGTCTCGTTTAGGTCTCCTCAAGTTGCGCTTCTTGATTAGTCGATCGAGCCTTTTTGAAATCATAGCGATTTCTTCGCTCGAACCTTCTTCGCCATCTTCACTCTCGGAAGCAATGACTCCCTTAAGTGCAAGACTTTTCTTTTTCTCAGGAACTGCTTCGTTGTCATATTCTTTGAGGCGTTGTTCATGCGCCTTGAGTGATCCAACAAGTTCATCAATTTTTACTTTGTCCAAGTCATGAGCTTCTTGGATAGCCGTAACCTTAGGTATCCAACTTCTTGGTAGTACACGAAGAAGTTTTCATACCAAGTCCGATTGAGGAAAATCCTTACCTAAGGCTTTCAAGCTATTTATAATGTTAGTAAATCTTGTGAACATATTCGAAATGGATTCACTTTCTTCCATTTTGAATAGTTCATAATTTGACATAAGCATGTTTATTTTAGATTCCTTTACCCTAGAAGTACCTTCATGAGTAACTTCTAATTTATCCCAAATCTCTTTAGCCGTTGTGCATGTAGAGATTCGGTGAAACTCTTCTCTACTAAGAGCGCAAAGGAATGAATTGATAGCTTTAGCATTCAATTGAAAGCGAAATTTTTCGGCTTCATCCTATTCCGCTCTTGATTTTGATGGAGCGATATAACCACTTTCGATTATATCCCAAATATCAAAATCTAGAGATTGAAAGAATATCTTCATTCTAGTCTTCCAAAAAGGATAATCGGTCCCATCAAAAAATGGTAGTCGAACAATAGATTGTCCTTCGATATTCTTTCCCGTGGATGCCATTCTCACTTAGAATTTAATCTAAATAATGTGAGACCTCGCTCTGATACCAATTGAAGATCAAAATGGCAACCTAAGAGGGGGGTGAATTAGGTTTCTAAAATAAAAATCCAAATAATCAAGCAAATTAAAAACCGATGCAAATAAAGGAAATGCAAACTCGAAAAGCACACGATCAATTTGTTTCGAGGTTCGGCACTTTGCCTACGTCCCCGCCAACTTCTCAACACTCGAGAATGTCTGATCTCCACTAGATGATGCTTTTGCGAGCAAGCACCAAGCCTTCACACCAACTCCTTCTTCTTTCAAGCTTCAAGACTTTGCTTTTCTTTCTTTTTACAAGATTAAATCTCACTACAAATTTCATTCAAGTTTAGAGAGAAAATTGAGAGCTAAGAGTGTTAAGATCACTGAAGTTTTTAAGCTCAAAATAAACTATCAAGTTGCTACTGAGAGATGCCTCAATACCATCTATTTATAGCCTCGGGCAGCCTCTGTCGGTTGTACTTTCGGGTGCCCTAAAACTGTTTCCGAGCGCCCAGAAGTTTGTGCACGCCAACTGCCTGTCGGACCACGTGCGCCGCTTTTCTTGACTTTGTATGTCTGGGCCGTCAAAAGTTGTGGGCGCCCAGATCTTGAGGGACAGCTTTTCTGACACTCGCAGCTTTTCTTGACTTCGTAAGTTCTGGGCCATCAAAAGTTGTGGGCGCACAGAACACGAGGAACCGCTTTTCTGACACGCGCCGTTTTTCTGGATTCGAGCCATCAAAAGTTGTGGGCGCCCAGATCTCGTGCTGACTTTCTTGCCAGACAGTCCATATTGCGTGCGCCACTGCTTCCATAAAATCTGGGCGCCCAGATTGCGCGCTGATATGCAACCTGTCAAGTCAAATAGTCTCGGTGTTTCTGGATCACCCGAACAGCAAACAGGGAGGATCCAAAAGGTCTCAAAAGATTCGGATCCACTTTAGGGCGCTCAGAACAGGATCCAGAAATTTTAATTTGACAAAACATAGAATTTGAGCAGTTTTTGAATATTTAAAAATTCTATTCACCTAATCACAAGTTAGGAATTTGTTTAAGTGATCTATAAGGTGATAAAATGAATAGTTTAAACTTAGCTCAAAATTTCTCACTCTAATCATAAGGTAAAAGGAAGCAAATTAAGAATGGAGAGAGTGAGTTTGTCTATTTGACAAAGGAAGCAAATACAGCTTCAAGTGGTGAAGCTTGGTGCTAGGATATTGCCCATCTTGAATCCTTTCTGAATATCGAGAGATCTAAAACATAAAACTCAAGATAAAAGATTAGTCCAATAATCGTAATTATTTGTTATCATCAAAATCTAATAGAAGATTAAGGCTACTAGGCCAACAAAGTCTACCTCTTCTTATTAGTGTCTTTCCTTCATTTATTCGATTTTGTATTCTGTAAGTATAAAATTCACGCATTGTAACACATTTCCTTGAACAACTTTTCTTCGTGAATCATTATTATATTTGATGCCAATTCTAAAACCATCATCTCCATACGGAAACAATACAGGATACTACATATATAGTCATGAATGAAGGATGCAAATCACTTATTCGCTTTAGTCCTTCCATTTTGTGCTCAACCATAATATCTCGTTGACGATCTGCACTACCAAAATCACCAATTATTTATCCAGCAATCTCAGAACATGAGGGAGGATTATATTGTGATCTGTCAACTCGACTTCCGATCAATCGCAAACGAATAGGCAAATAATCATTTTCTCTAAATCGGTCCCTTGCCATTCTGAATGATTTTACTATCACATTTTTTGATATCGAACATTTCTAGAAGGCGTCCAACAATATTTCTATCAATTTTTTGAAGTTCATCAGACGCATTAAATGCCTGCATTTTATTTTCAATTTCATTTTCCGTATCATAATTATATAAATGAGCAAATTTGGGCCGTTCTCCATCAACAGGTAGCAAAGAACCCATTCTGTGGTGATTTTGTCCAGTAATTCTGAATATGTAAGGACCCGATTTTCTATTTATTTCATTGTCAATTTTGGCCCCAATCAATGTAAATGCAAACATAGAATTGTACACACAAATATTTTCTCAAAAATTTACTGAGTAAGCACTCCGAATATAGTTCAGTAAATGATCTAGTATATCAGGGGTTTCTCGCAATAATGGTAGAGAAATTTTGCCATCACCACAACAAAGTGAAAATCGAGGAATATTTTCATTGCCAGATTTGATCCTTTCATCATACCAAAATAGAGCACCGCACGACTGGCATTCATATTCTTGCAACCCAAGGTTTAATCTTCTATGTCTTGCCCTTTATATGTTGCAGCAACAGGTAATTTGTCATCTTCCGAATTTCGTTTTTGTTTTCTTCGCGAAATATCAGTTAATTGACAATGCAAAGACAAATATTCATCATTGCCAGGCAAAGTTGTCGTGGCCGAAAACCCCACATTATTTCTACGCCTATCGAGAATAGATTTACGAAGTTTCCGCCTTTCTTTGCACATTACTTTGCAATCCATTTATTAATTATTTGACGATGCCCTAGAAAAACGTAAAACGTAAATAGAAAAATGGAAGAAACCATTTTACATTCAATAATAAAAACAAATCGATGTAGAAAATGTGCAACGTTTAGTATAATATGAGAAACATATGAATAAAAGGGACGTACCTAGCAATTATCAAGCAAAATAGTACTTTTAGACTGCTTAACAAATAGATCCTCACAAAATGCAGAAAAATATATATGATTTTGCAATCCAAAATTTGGTAAGGAAAATGATAGCAGAACAAATAGTAGCAACTGTGTAATTATTATAAACCCAACAAATTGTCACGCCCTGGGGTACCTTTTAGTTTGAAAATACAGCGGAAGTGACTAGAAATTTTTTTTTTTAAAACCTGACCCCAGGGTATACCAGATCCGCCACAAATACAGGGATTCCACTGTTCACACGGACAGAGTCTCCCCTGTATTTGCACGGCGTCGCACAAGTACAAGATGTAAAACAGGATACAACCACAACTAAATGAATATACAAGTCATCATACATTCAATATCCATACACCATTCACCACAGGTTCATAAACATAGATCTGAATATAAATCCACAACTATCAGTTGAAACGTTTCCTACCCAGAAACTTATTTTGAAATACTAATTCAAGAAAACCATGAGAAAACTCTTTTGAAAGTTGTTTCCCACACAGAAACCTTTTCTTTTTAAAACACGCACCACGAGGGGTAGAAAACCTTTCCTTTTTACAAAAATTCAAAAATCTTTATCTCATTCGGAAAACCAACTGAAATCTTAAATAATTAAACATAATGAAATGCTAAACCATATAGGTGTCTAAGTCATATCAACAGAAATAACAAAGGTAGTAACTAAACTACACAAACCGGGTCAAAAGTTCTATCGACGGCTATCCACATGTCTCACGTCTCGTCTTAAGCTCACCGCCCGCAATATCTGAAAAATAGTGGGGGAGGTAAGAACATGTAAACATGTCTCCCCTCCCAGTGGGTACCGCAAGCTCATGAAGGCGATGAGTACTCACCAGATCAGGAAGAGATAGACAAGAAAATGAGCAGATATACTGAATACAGTAGCAATAAACTGAAAGAAAGTAGGAACTATACTGAATAACGGCTACCGCTACTGTAATTAGAACAGAAAGGATACATGAATATCTACTATAGTAGCAAAACAACTATTGTCACGCCCCGAGCCCGATCCTTTCGGCCGGTTCAAGAGCGTCGAACAGACGCTGAACGGACAGAGCCTCCCCTGTCCGCCCAAGGCTCAACAACAAGCATCAATAGAGTATAAGGATTGCATAAGCGGAAGCATACACAATGGCTTGCACGAGGGCAAGCAATAGCCAATAGTGAAAGTGCTAAACTAACAACAACAAGTAATATGATTAATTTTAAATCACATACATGTTTACTACTTATCAAGTTCTATTACAGCTCTTTCATCATTTCTTTTTACATCTCATATCTCCAAAATATAACATTTGACATCTAAAGTAAGTATCATTTACATCATTCATTTAAATATGTTCATGGTGCTAAAACCATCAAATACAAAAGATGATATATCAAAGGGTATGCAACTATGAAATAGAACATCTCGGGTGGTCTCTACCTAGGGCGCGATGCCCTTACCGCGGTCGTCTGCCGGCTCACTCGGTCCTGGCTCTATGGAAATAGGGGTGTGAGAACTACAACAAAGTTCCCAGTGGGTTCGGCAATCAACCACGCCGACTATCCCACTAGGTCTAATCAGGCATAATAGAATAGAGGAAAGAAAGTAACCAGCTAATAAATGCAACTAATATGCCTGAACAATATAAAATGCGATGCTCGATATAATGCTCATGATGGATGCAGGATCACAATTTCTTTACCCAATCTCTTGGCTAACCCGTAGATTTCGCCCTCAACAAACTCACCAACCTAAAATCCTATTAACCGGGGAGATACCCGCTACAACCCGATAGGACCGTCCTCTGGGGAGATATCCGCTACGACCCAGTGATGTCGACTCCGGAGCACATCGTCCGAGGGGGAGCTACCACCCTCGAGCAAGGACTAAAGGTGAGTACGATCAATCCTACATTGAGGATTCCAAGTTCAATCCATTCCTTACTTTAAGGAAGACCATGCTCAATGACCCTTAACTCTAAGGTTGAAATGTCATAATGTCTCAATCATTCTTTTCTTTGCATTCTTTACTATCGCTAGTGTCATATGCACCACTAAATTCTTGTACTCATGCCACACTTATTTTTTAAGTGCTATGTTCTTGTTCTCATGCCAAATGCCACACTTGTATTTCTAGGTGTTATAGACTCATCAATGTCACTCACTAGATCTATGTCCATGTGTCACTTTTGTTCACTAACCCTCCTAGGATCTTGTCACTTGTCATGCATAAATAGGGTTATCACCAAGTAAAGCACCAGAAGTGTTGACCTCTAAAGTGAATGAATTATCTAACCATCCTGTTGGTTTCAAGCCAGTGAGTCTGGAGTGAAAAGAGAGTGAAAGCAAAAGCCCAAGAAGACTATCGGCTGTCACGCGAAAGAAATCCATTTGACCTATGCCTGGAAAAAAGTCAAACTCTTCTTTCCAGTCGAAAGGCATTCCTTTGGGAATCAATAAAAGGTCTTTTCCAGTGAGCTAGTTGGTTGCAAGTTCGTTAGGCGGGTTTCAACGAGTTGGGAGAGTCAACAGTTCAAGTGCCACTGCAAGTTCAGTTCTCATCTCAGGTGTTGAAAGGCAGGACTTTTATCAAAGGTAGATTCGCCACTCGATTGAAGGTCTTTCAAGTGTCGGTTCAAGAAGCCTAAGAAAATCCCTAAGTAATGGGAAGAAGAAGGGGCAGTGTACGGGCAAGTCTTGTGCGGGCTAGCCTATTCCCATTGCGAATAAAGTCCTTCCTCGACAGAACGTTATCATGCAAACCAGTTTTAGTGCCAGTAGCCCTTTACTTTAGCGAGTTCCCCGAAGTCCAATCTGATTCAATTCCACTTCATTTCTACAAGTAGAATACCGGGATAATCAGGTAGCCTCCGATCCATTCACATTCTTACAAGTATTTCATACGAAATTAAATTCACAATTAACCCTACTATCCAACATGCTCAATATATACATATATGTTCAAACATGACACTTTAGACATAAAGAGATTTTCGAGGTCCTTGGAATGCACCACCCACCTAGAAGATTGAGAGGATGCTACGGTGAATTTCATGGAATTTTTGAAGCTTTAATTTTTCGCCTGTGGCAAAACGAAGCCGAATCAGGCTTTTTATCAATAACTCCATCTAAACCTTTTCGTAATGTTAAACGGAGTTGTCCCACGCGTCGGGAGTACTCCCAATTAGGTTTCTACAAAGTCAATTTGCCTTAGAAACACTCGGGGACAAAAGCCCAAAATTTGGTGCCCTAACCAAACCCATTGCTAAACTCTAGGTTTTGATCTCTAAAACAAGCAAAAGAGAGCTTGTTTAACCTCTAGAAGCTCATTTAGAACCATCCCAACGATCTCTAGGGCTTAAAATGTAAACCCTAAAAATCCTCCATTAGAGCACCATGAAGAAAACTAGAGTTTCATGGTGTTCATAGCTCTACTACTCTTCTAAAGTCTCTAAAGAGACCAAATGTAACACACTGGACCTTTGCAAATTGCGAGGTTCGAGTGTTTGGATGTATTTCGAGCTTTTCCACACCTGGTGGAGGGTTGTAAAATGTTTCCCGACCCGAAAAGTTTGAAAACTGAAATTCTGGACAAGTCCTGAGAGTTTTCACTCTCGGGGACCGGTCCCTGGAAGGAGAGACCGGTCCCCTCAGTGAGCAGTGTTGAGGCAGCCTGAGGCAACCGGTCCCTGGCAGGCGAGACCGGTTCCCGAACGCGTCTTCGCAGTGGGAGACCGGTCCCGCGCAGGGAGAGACCGGTTCCCGAACGTTGGATTTTCGGGTTCGCAGCGAGAGACCGGTCCCTGCTGGGGAGAGACCGGTCCCTCTGGGCGAAAACTGCCCAGTTCGGGCTGATGTAAAATTGGGTTTTTGAGGGGCCTCTTGGGATCTTGTTACACTAGATGGGCTTATTAGCCATTTCACTCCCTTCCCTCCTCATTTCTCACCACCCTACACCTTCTAGAGAGAGAAGAAGAAGAAGGAGGAGAAGAAGAAGAGGAGCTAGTTTGAAGGAGCTTGGAGCTCAACCCCTTTCTCTCTTTCCCACCTTTGCAAGGCTTGGAGCTTGCTTGAAGGGCTTGGTGGTGGACCAATCTTCAACCCTAGAAGATTTTGGGCTTGGATTGAAGCTTCCAAAGGGTTAGTATCATGTTTCCCTCCTCTAGATTCTTGTTTTTGTGATTTTTGGGAGATGAAACCCTAGAAATGAGATTTAGGGCTTATTTTGGGCATTTTTGATCTAGGGCTTTTGGACCCAAATCGATTGGCTTAGAACCTTCCTAGGGCTTGGATTGGAAGGGTTCTAGCTCTCTTTTGGAGCTTTGGAAGAGATTTCTACTCTTGAGGTGAGTTTTGGCTTTTTCGCTTCTAGGTTAATGTTGATATTATAAGATGGTCGTAATGCCCTCGTATCTCTTCGCTGATTACTTTTAGGGTATTTTGAGACTCGGGGACAACTTGGTTCGGCGAGGCGAGGCTCTACGCGACGGTTCGGTGGGTTTGACCTAGCCACACAAAGAGAAATTCTCATTTGTGCTTAATTAAGTGTTGTTAAATGAAAAAGCATGCATATTCTTGTTATATGTATTTATTGTGAATTTTAGAATGCTTAAAAGGCCTATGCTATATATAATGAAATTTTGGACCTCTATGTAGTAGAGAGTAGCTTATTAGGCCATAGTTGCATTTAGCATTCTATGTGAGACGTGGTATCATGCTTCTATAGTATAAATGAGTTCGGATTCATGCGTTTAAACCTAAGTTTACTTGTGACGTGAAAATTGACAAGATTGACATTTAGAAGCTATGGGAATTAGAGAGCTAATGTCATCAAGCGGCATTGAGCTCGGGACATGTGTGAACCTAGTGGATAGGGCCATCGAGGGACTTGGGATACATGTTGGACACCAAATTGCCTAAGTGTCATTAAGGGGCACTAGGCGTGGCAAATGTTGAAACTTCATATTGTGATTTAAACTAGATCTTTGGGATGCTAGTGACCTTACCATGTTAGAGACATGAGAATTTGATATTTGAGACTTGGACTTTGCTTGCTTGCCATTTGTGCTCATTCGCACATGCTTGTGAGGGTCGCTCCCTACAAGCCGGCACTCCGGAGTTAGCCTATGCGACTTATGTTCGCTCGTGCGGTATCGAGAAGCCTACGGGGTCGAGTGGGACAGACACATTCCATGAGTAGGAATGTCAGGCTACCACAGGCACTTAGGCGGCACAAGCTGGACTACCTTGGGTAGGTCCCTAATTGGAAATGGAAATCGACACAGTTTGAGAATGAACACTCCCTACTAGTTAGGCTTAGTAGTTGGAGTACATTTACATGCATATAGCATAGAGTTGAGACATGTAGTACACTTGACAGTTACCTATTTCATCATAGTATACTTGGTTGCCACGATAGAGCTTATACATCATGTTTGAATAAAGGGTTGTATCAGTAAACTATTGTCATTGGTTACTTTTCCCCTATGATAGAATATAAGTACAATATTTTGACATCGTGCTTATGAGGGATTTATTAGTATAGCAATTTACTTATGCACTCTCCTTCAGCAGTTTATTTACATGCTCCTTCCTATTGCTTATTACTATTAGCATTACTTACCCTTGTTTTGGGGCCTAGTGGAGCATGAGCTGAGGTCAGTAATTGCCCACTGGGAACTATAAATTATAGTTCTCACGCCCTCTTTTTCTCGATGTTTTTCAGAGCCTTTCACTCAGGGTGAGGCCAGGGACCGCGGGAAGGGAGTTGCTTCGAGCTAGCTTCCTTCGAGGACGTTTTGCTAGGTGGTCTACCTCTCGTTGTACTTTATTTTGGAGAGGTCGAGAGTTTACCAGTGTACTAGAGACCACCATTTTTGTATTAGAGGCTGATACTGTATAACTTATGTTTACTTTTATGTTTTAGTTATGCTCTATTACTATTAGTATAGATGTTAGAACTTCACTCGCTCTGATATCATTAGTTGCTTGTTATTTCACTTCTTCTATTTGTTCTCCTGCTTGCCTTTACTTCCGCTTTTATTCTAGACGCCTTATATGTGTAGACATATGGCGGGTCTGGGCACGCTACCGGGAGGGCCTCCGCCGGTCCCGGGGCGTGACACCAAAACTCCAAAATCTAAGGTTAAACTCCAAACCCTAGAGCTCTACATGCTAAAAACTTACCTTGGCCCAAGATCTAGCAAGCTCCTTCTTGTTGGAGAGCTCCTAGACCCACCAAGTCCACCAAAAATCCCTCCTCAAGCTTCTTCTTCTTCTTCTTCTTCTCCTTCTCCTTCAAGCCCTAGGTGATTTCTAGAGAGAGAGAGAGGAGAGAAAATGAGAGGGAGAGGTGTGAATGGCTGTAGAAGGAGAGGGGGTTGGGTATATAAGGTGTTGTAACATTTACAACAAGGCCCCTCCACTTTATTCCCTGTGCACTGCCCAAACTGGGCATTTTCCGCAGTGAAGGACCGGTCTCCCCGACCTGAGACCGGTCCCCGAGAGCTTCTCCCGCGGACTGCGCAGGCTGCGCATGATGCAACCGGTCTCCCTCGATGGAACCGGTCTCTGGGGGACCGGTCTCTCCTCGCAAGGACCGGTTCCCGAGAGCTGATTTTTCAGAACTTAGCCAATTTCTCAGCCACCTCGCTGCCTACACGTTCGGAGACCGGTCTCTCCCACCAGGGACCGGGACCGGTCCCCGAGAGCACAAAACCTGCAATTTGCAGATTTTGATTTCCAGAAGCTCTCGAAGATCTCCAGTAATGCATTTTGCATTATTTGACGCCTTCGGTCTCTCCGAAGTGTACCAATCTCGCACTTTGGTCAATTTGACCAAGATTCAAATTTAATTACCGAGGTTTCGGTATGTTACATTCTCCACCCCTTAAATTTAGTTTCGTCCACGAAACTAAATTATCTTAGACTTAAACTCATACCTCAATTCAGCTCGTTAAAGAGGTGAGGATAATGTTCCCGCATTGCGCTCTCGAGCTCCCAAGTGACTTCCCGATCATCGTGATTGCACCAACGGATCTTAACATGCGGAATCTCGCGATTTCGTAGTTTTCTTACTTCTCGATCGATGATATATGCCGGGAACTCTTCATAGATCATGTCCTCTTGGATCTCGGACGGTTCATACGACAGAACATGATCGGGGTCGTGAACATACTTGCGGAGGTTCGATACATGAAATACATCATGCACTCCCGCAAGCTCGGTGGTAATGCTATCTTGTACGCCACCGTGACGACCCGCTCCAATACCTCAAACGGTCCGAGGTACCGGGGACTTAGCTTCCCCCGGAGCCCAAACCGTCTAATTCCTCGCATCGGCGACACTTTTAGAAAGACGTGGTCGCCAACTGCAAACTCTATGTCCTTTCTCCGTTTGTCGGCATAGCTCTTTTATCGAGATTGCGCCGTAGTGAGTCTTTGGCGGGCAAGGCGAACTTTCTCCTCCGCCTCCCGCACCACATTCGGAACAAGAGTAGCTCTCTCGCCCACATCGCTCCAATGGATTGGAGAGCGACATTTCTTTCCACAAAGGGCCTCGAATGGCGCCATCGCGATACTTTCTTGATAACTGTTATTGTACGGGAACTCCGCCATCAGTAGATGATCGTGCCAACCACCCTTATAGTCAAGTACACACGCTCGAAGCATATCCTCAAGTATTTATATTGTCCTCTCCGATTGACCATCACTTTGAGGATGAAATGCCTACTAAAGTCGAGCCGTGTGCCTAAGGCCTCCTGTAGGCTCCTCCAAAAATGAGATGTGAACCTCGGGTCCCGATCTAATACAATGGATACTGGTACCCCGTGAAGTCTCACAACCTCGTCGATATATAGTTGAGCCAACTTGTCCCCCGACCAAGTAATATGAATCGGTAGGAAATGTGCCGACTTCGTCAACCGGTCTACTATCACCCAAATTGCATCGTGTCCACCTTGAGATCGAGGCAATCCGGTCACGAAGTCCATTGCGATATTTTTCCATTTCCAAACGGGTATAGGTAAACTTTGCAACTTTCCCGCCGGAAACCGCCGCTCCGCTTTTACTTGTTGGCAAGTAAGACATTGCGCAACAAACTCCCCAATGTCTTTCTTCATGCCTGGCCACCAATAATGCAATTTCAAATCTTGGTACATTTTGGTGCCGCCCGAGTGTATACTATAAGGAGATTGATGCGCCTCTTGCATAATCGTCCTGCGGAAGTCCTTGTTCTTAGGCACACACCAACGGTTTCTAAACCGGAGTGCGCCGTCGGTCCCAATGCCAAAATCATCGGCACTACCGCTCTCGACTTCACCGCGCACCTTTTGGAGATACTCATCGGAAGCTTGCAGCTCTTTTATTCTCTCTAACAAGGTCGGTTGCACTACTAACGCGACAACTGTAGCCAGCACTCCCGGCTCCACTACTTCTAAACCAAGCCGTTGCATCTCCTTTTGCAATAATGGTTGGGGTGTAACTGCAGAAGCCAAATTTTCTCCCAATTTTCTACTAAGTGCATCGGCCACCACATTTGCTTTCCCGAGGTGGTATAGAATAGTAACATCATAATCTTTCAACAACTCTAACCACCGCCGTTGTCGCAAATTTAACTCCTTCTGGGTGAACAAGTATTTAAGGCTCTTGTGATCCGTGTAGATCTCACAATGTTTTCCGTATAAGTAATGCCTCCATAATTTTAGCGCGAATATCACCGCCGCTAGCTCAAGATCATGGATCGGGTAGTTCTTCTCATACGTCTTCAATTGGCGTGAAACATAAGCTATAACCCACCCGTTTTGCATCAAGACACACCCGAGTCCAACGTAGGAAGCATCACTACATACCACAAATGTCTCGCCTGGCATCAGTAGAGCAAGCACCGGGGTCGTGGTCAATCTTTCTTTTAACTCCTTGAAGCTCCGCTCGCATTCGGGGCTCCAAACATATTTCACCCCTTTGTGTGTGAGGCGCGTCAGTGGAGTAGTTATTTTAGCAAACTCCTCCACGAACTGCCGGTAATAGCCCGCTAGCCCAAGAAAACTACGGACCTCCGATACGCTCGTCGGGCGAGGCCAATCTCTAATTGCCTCAACTTTCTTCGGGTCCACCGAGATACCATCGCCTGAAATTACATGACCAAGGAAAGTGACCTCCGATAGCCAAAAGTCGCATTTCTTCAACTTGGCATATAACTTCTCTTTTCGGAGTATTTCCAACACGGTCCTCAAATGCTCCTCGTGTTCTTCCTCGGTCCGAGAATATACCAATACGTCGTCAATGAATACCATGACGCACCGGTCCAATAGCAGACGGAAGACTCTATTCATTAAGTCCATGAACGCCGCCAGGGCGTTAGTAAGCCCAAACGGCATCACCGTGAATTCATAATGGCCATACCGCGTACGGTACGCCGTCTTGTGCACATCCTCGGGTCGTATTTTCAACTGATGATACCCTGATTGGAGATCAATCTTTGAATATACCCTTGACCCTTGCAATTGATCGAATAAGTCATCAATCCTCGACAACAGGAACTTATTCTTCACCGTAACCTTGTTCAACTCGCGGTAATCCACGCAGAGGTAGTAACTAAACTACACAAACCGGGTCAGAAGTTCTATCGACGGCTATCCACGTGTCTCACATCTCGTCTCAATCTTACCGCCCGCAATACCTGAAAAATGGTGGGGGAGGTGAGAACATGTAAACATGTCTTTCCTCCTGATGGGTACTGCAAGCCGATGAAGGCGAGAAGTACTCACCGGATCAGGAAGAGATAGACAAGGAAATGAGCAGATATACTGAATACAGTAGCAATAAACTGAAAGAATGTAGGAACTATACTAAATAACGGTTACCGCTACTGTAACTAGAACAGAAAGCATACATGAATATCTACTATAGTAGCAAGACAACTATAAAGTAAGAACTGTAAGTATGCATGCAATGACTGCTACTATAGACATATGCGTCAACTGGATGTATAGACCAAATATACCCAATCTGAAATCTGCTGCTCTGTTGGTCCGCACCTGAACCTCATGCCTGTGCCCTCGAGGTCCGCACCGCAAACCTCCTGACAGTACCACTGCCACTCTACTATGCATATAACCCCTCTTGGGCTCACGGGTTGACACATGCAACCACTTTTCCGGAAAAGAACACCCGTTGCGGTGGATCAGACCGCCGGTGTTCGTGAAATGTGAACGAGTCTCGGGCGGTCAATGCTGATATGCTCAAAGGTCAACCGTCGGCAACCAGCCGACAATCCTACCCATAGGGCTCACCGACCGTATAGGTCATCAACTGTAAGGAAGCACAAGAACCGACCACTCAGGTCAACTAGGATGGAACGACTCTACATCCTCTCAAAAGTATGAAAATACTGCTCGATGGGTCAACTAAAGTATAGATGTAAGAACAAACCAATAGATCACAGTAATGTATCACTATAATCTGGAACTACCGTCAGCCACTAGCCGACAATCCTACCCCTCAGGGTACACCGACCTCAACGGTCATCGGACAACAGAAGTCAAAGAACCGACCAACCAGGTCACCAATACGAAGTACGAGAATCGACCAACCAGGTCACTAATACGAAGTACAAGAAACCACCAACCGGGTCACCAATACGAAGTACGAGAATCGACCAACCAGGTCACTAATACGAAGTACGAGAATCGACCAACCCGATCATAGGTCTCACAAATAGATAGACTACTCTACTCCTACATCTGATACTAAGCATGGGAACATCTGAGTAGAGTGTAATGTAAACAATAGAGGTGCAAAGCTCAACATATAATATATGCATGGATAATAACAAAAGAGCAAGGATAAGAAACCATCACCGAGCATGCACCACTGTACCAACGTCGGATCGAAGTACCCACCTGTAAGGATGTCGCGCCTGTCTCCTGTTTGTGAAAGAATGACAATCAGACCTACGGAGGGTCCACCGAGTTCATATCTAACCCACAACTAAGAAATACTAAACACATAGCCCCACAAATAAACCCACGGGAATCGGTTTCCCAAACCGATTGCCGCATACGCCGGAAGTCCCGAAAATCTCATCGGAACTCCGCCGGGACCCACGAACTGTCCCGGAACATACCGACTCGAGCTACGAGTCACCCGCTGCCACTAAACATAAATAATCGTGCATCATGGCAGCGAACACAACTCCTCACGTCGAAACAATTATCGTCGGATAATCGTTTCGATCCGGTTTCCCGAAAGTGTCTAATTCGACACCGGAACCCACCGTCACTCACCCGTCATTTTTGAACCCTCGAAACGATGCGGGTGACCAGCCAACAAGGCTCAGCGACTACACAATAGCTCACGAGGCATCGTCGGAATAATTTCGAACCGAAAACGCGTTTTGTCGGCGGATTTTGCCGACGAACGCACCAGAAGTCAATTTTCGATCTTCACAAAGGCTTGGGGCCTTGGAAAATCAGTCTAGAGGTCACCCATTGCCTGTACACGCTACCCACAGCGACCACGACAAACAAAATTGCATAAAAGCCCTCCCGATTACCCGAAATCACATTATTTTATGTGATTTCGGCGCTTTTATGGTCCGTCTACACAAACTAGAAGTCATTCAGCCAAACCGAGACACCTACTGACAGGTCTCGGCGTGCCGAAGGCCGTGCTCACCTTTCGGAGCACTGCCGGCCACTGTGGCACGCGCACGAGCGATGCGAAAATCAGTGAAACAGCGCACACAGCGGTAAGGTCGCGTCTAATACACAAACCAGGGCATCTTTAACCCTGCCGGAGGTGAACACGATGTTCATCACGAGTCGTAGATCATCGTGCTCACTTCCTGAGGTGAAGGAGACTTATCGGATCACCGAAAAGGTGATCGAAAACGTCAGACTATGAGCTGGAACATAAAAACAACATACCGGAGTCAGGGAGAGCTAGGGTTGGCCGCCGGCGGCCGGACGGCGAGCGCTTCGGCCGGGGATGGGAGCGGCCGGTCCGGAGGGTCCGGGGAGGGTGCTGGCCGGCGGCGGGCGGCAGCCGGTGGCGCGGCAGTGGAGATCCAACCCTCCTAGTTCCTCTCGGGTTCAAGGGCGCCAGCGGCAAGGCGGCGGCTGGAGGAGCTCGGGGAGGCGACGGTTCAACGCCAGAGGCCGAGGGAGAGGTGGTGCACTCGTTGGTGGGCGGCGGCGACGCTTGGAAGTCGAGGAGACTCTGCTTCGGCCCGCCCCAAAACTGGGCGGCTGTAGGGAAGCCGAGCAGCGGCCGGCGGCGTGTGGGGACAGCTGGGGGTGCGCGCACGGGGTTGCCGTAGATCGCCGGGGCCGATTGGAGGGCGGTGTGGCCGAAGGGGAGCCGTGGCCGCACGTGAAACCAGAGCTCGAGCCTGCTCGGTCTGGGCTGACCCGAGCTGGCCGCAGCTTGCTCAGCTGGCTCCGGCGGCGCGCGCTGACGGCGGCATCGTCCGGCGACGGTGCCGGAGGTTGGTCTGGCCAGGGGATGATGGCGGTCGGACCTAGATGACCTCCTAGGTCCAACCACGGCAAGGTTGGTAAAGTGGGCGGTGGGTAAAGGTTGAGAGGTGCAGCGGCTTGGTTTTCCGGCGGCTGGGGGCGCTCGCCGGCGGCCAGGGCATGCACACTGCACGGGCAGGGGGAAGCTAAGGGCGGCTGGTGGGGCTAGGGTTAGCTAAGGCGACCTCGTGTTAGGTTTTCAGCTTGGAACCCTAGATCATGTAATATATACATGATGCAATCTTGCATAAAACCCCCCTCTAGTCCAATAGTTTTCGACCAAGCCCCCTGCCAGCATGTGCACCTTGCGTAAAAGTCCCTCGACATTCGAATTTGCACGAAACGGCACATAAAATATAGGGTCTTTTCGCGATTTATCAGTTTTGCCAAATTGACCTCTTAGCGATCATTTTGCAATTCTCAAAGATCCGTCCGTCGGATTTCCGAACGGATTGGACCAGCGCGTTCAGCACGGCTGGGGCATCGAATCTAGCATCTTGTTTCATCCGATTTGGTCCCCGATTTGCGACGGAACACACCCTCTTTGTTTCCACTCATAAACCACATATATAATATATGTGAAATCAATCAAACCCCTTTTTCTCGACAACCGTGCATCAGATCTGAAATCCGTCAGTGCCATTGGTTCCAGAATAGCTGAACCGGTGGCAACGAGCTATTGGATCGCTATGAACGGAGTCTGATACGCGCCGGAAGCTAACTCTATTCCTTAGCTTCTCCGGAAAACCGGGTTACTATTCACTTTAAGTGAAAATTAATAATCGCGTAACTTCTCCGTTCTAACTCGTTTTCACCTGAAACTTGACAAGTGCTTATGTAATTAAATTACATACAAAAACATCGTCAACGGAGAGTTTAGCTACACTGCCAAAATCTCAGTCCTTACACAAATTTTTTGCTTCTAAGAAATGTATGAAATGCATTTTCCGAATGCAAAGTTAAATTTTAGGAAAGAAATTTAGAGCATCTATAAAAAAAGGATTAAAGTTTATTTTCATCCCAAACAAAGATGAAGTTAAAATATAAGCNATCTTTATAGCCTTAAGTTGGCTTACAACATTCCTTTGAGCTTCCCCTTTGTTTTCCAGTAAGCTAGTACGGGCGCAGGTCTAGTTAACGTTCAAGCAGAATCCCCAGAAGACTATCGTTTGTTGGTTGGGATGGGATCTTAGGAGAGAAAGGAAAGCACAGAAACAAAGTGAGCCTACGGGAGGGTGTAAAAGTTCCTCAAGCCTGTGCCCGATAGCAAGGTATGATTCAAGACGATTTGCAAATAGGAATGAATTTAGTAAGACAGCGTCAGTCCTGTTATTTGAGTCCTTTGCTAGTTCCATAACAAGGGGTAAACAACACCTTAAGTGTGGTATGATGAAATCCTCTTTATTTAAGTAGCAAGCCAAGCCAGCTCACGAGAGTCCCTAACGCCATAAGCTCGTATCCAGTCTGATTGTTGCGATCCAATGGCCGAAATAAAGTAAACAAAGGGCGTCTTTGATGATGCCTTTTTCTCCTATCCTATATAAGGGAGCAGAAGGGCAGGTTATTAGCGCTTTTTTTTTTCGAAGGTAGATGCGAGAGTAGAGCTTGGGTTATGGGCGCTATTGGGTAGGCGTAAAGTTCACGTTTCCAGATGCCTTATAAATAGTGTTAGTGTTAGAAACCCCATTGGAAGGTGTGATAGCCTGGAATGGGAGGCCAGTGATCAAGCCCGAAACGTAAGTATCCGAAAAAGTTCTTGCTATCTTCCCTAAAATGAAAAGTTAGTGGATCGATAAAGCTCCGAAAAAAAGAGTTCCTACTGACCGGTCACCTTTAGACCTTTATCCTTCTCTGACAGAAGAAGACAAAAGAAAAGGTATGACATTGCAGCTTGTCTGGTAGTCTTTCCCCGCTATAAACAGTGGGGACCTCTGCAAGTGAGTTATTACGCCATAACGTCAGCTAGATTCGTAGTGTCCCCTATTGATGGTCTTCAAGGAAAGTATACCAGTCTCAGCACACGTTCAAGTGAGAGTTTCAAAGGAAAGCAATTGGTTGGGTCGATGAAATTTAGGTAAAGGCGCGATAGCATTTTGGTTTCTAATTTAGAATTTCTATTGTTATTTTTTCTTTACTCATCCGAACCGAAAGCGAATCGGTTGAAAGCAGTAGATCAGTTATTTCCTTTATTCCAGCTCTCCTCCCTCTCCTTGTTGTCGAGGTCGAGTAACTTCCTCCCTATCCCTATAGTCTTCATTATAGTTAAAACCCCTATCTATAACATTAAGAATCCAAACCTCACTTCACTGGACTAACTTCAATCACTGGCTAGCGTTATATCTCACGTTATTTGGCCTTACTGTGCTGTGATAACGGGGGTAAAAACAAGCTTACAGACTTTGTTCAACTAAAGAGACTGGACCCACTTTGAAGTATTGGGAATAGACTACTAAAGAGGAAGGGTCGATGCTTTATTAGTCCGGGCTTAAGCTTACACGAAATATAGCTGACTTGCTGCCTAACAATAGCCTGACTCGCTAGCATTCCTGGCTTCAAACTATAGGACTTGAGGGCTTTAGCGGCTTGAATTAGATGTTCACGATAGGGGTTGAAACGAGACCACCCCTTGACCCTAACCAAAGGGTACCGTAGAATGAATTCATACTCTTGCTCGGGCTTTTCAGCTTCGGGTGCAGGTTAAACTAAACTCCCCTTATTTAAGAAAGGGAACTAGCTTTCGAAACAGGCTGTAAACTGGAAACTAGCTATTGACGTGACCAACCTTACTTTCTTAATTAGCGAAACTCCTATGCCTTGAGGATATTTGGTTTGGGTGGCGTAAGGCATGGTGGAAGCCCGAATCCTTTAAACTCTCACATTCCCGTACACCCTTCGTTTTGAGCCTTGACGTCTTCGTTTCAATATGCATCCAAACCTCTTTTCAAATCCCATTGAAACTAGCCTTGAAGCATAGGCTAGGCAAGGAAGCTCTCCTACAACTCTCAAATACTCGACGCCATAGAAGCGCTTTTCACGCTTAACATGGGCAATAGATAGGGAAGGAAGCATAAGCAAGAGCTGGCTTTTTTCAAGCTGAGGAAGGGCTACTAGTTAGGCCAAGAGCTAGGCTAGCTGCTTTTCAGTTTTTTTTTTAATTCAGAAACAAAATCACAATAATCCGATCTTTCAGAATTGACCATGGATTGAGTCAATCTTTGTTCAGCATCCCCTGTGACAAAAAGATGCTCGAAAGGCACATTTACACGCTTTTCTAACGTGCGTTGAGCATGGTGAGCAAACGAAGAAGGTGAAGACCTATGCTTCTTTATAACGGCTTTTCCTTTCCCGTCTCGATCTGTTCCCGGTCCTAGTGATCTGTGGACGTACCCCAAAGCGAGCGAGAACAAATATCAGATAGAGAACGATTCTTCTCGTATAGAAAGAAAGCGCTAGTAGAGTTTCGTCTTTCGAGCGAAGAAAGCTCTTTTGATTGGCCTTGTGTGATGAAGTTATCATGAGGTTCCTCGTTTGAGTGAATGCTTTGGAAGTTTTTAATATGATAATTGATTCGGTTGAGGTCCACTGAACCCTCCCTTTCTTTTTCTTTCTCATGCCTAACGCCTAAAAGCCCCCCTTTCTGCTGTTTGCCATTCCGAAGTCTAAGAAGAAGTTTACAGTAGATTGGTGGTAAGTGAGCCGCTCCAGCCGCCTTTAAGACACTGGGGATTGTGAATGAGCTTCATGCTCTGGCTCATCGTGAGACCTTGATTCCGGGGAAGGTGGTGAAAGAAATGAACTCTTCTCCAAAAAGGGGGCTTGGTCTAGAACCAGGAAAGAGGTTGTTATATCAGTCTTTTGGTCGGGTAGCAAGCTAGCCACCAGCAAGCAAGCTAGCTAGCTAAAGAAAGAAAGAAAGCAATAGGCGCCAGAACGCTACATACGCTCAGATAGCAGAACGCACACTGCGAAGAAAGCTCCTACCGCGCTTACCACCCACACCCTCCCACTTCCCAGCCCCTAGCGCATAGCACGATGTCAGGGTTACGCTTGCTGCATGGTTTGCGTGTGCTGTTCGGGTTACGTTTGCTGCAAGGGAAAGGTAAGCGTATCGTCCTACTCAGACCTACTAGCCGGCGCCGCCTTCCCTCCTTCCTTCCGTTGTCTTTCAGTATCCACCATCCGTAGGGGAATACGAAGCATAAGAGGGAGTTCTTGATACGGTAAGGAAGGCTTTTTCCCTTTTAGGTAATGAGTCTTAAAAAGAATGAAAAGCATTTTCATCCATAGTTTATGAGTTTAGGTAATGAGTCCTCTTTTCAAGCAAATCATCTTTGTGATTAATAAAAGAAGACCTATACCACATCCCTAACTTTGTGAATTTGAGAGGTGCCATGAATAAAATAAGAAATCTATGCTCTGCTCGGCCTGGGACACAAGACTTTTCCATAATTGTTCCAGTTTTTCTGGAAAAACCACATGATGTGTATTATACGCAATTTCTGACCTTCCTCTTCAGATTCCTTTCTTCTTCCCTTAGAAGAACGCTTTGACCGTTTGCCATAGTTTGACTTTACAGAGATTCCAGATTCGCGGGAATCGATATAAATCATTTGTTTGTGGACAGAAAGGAAAGATTACGACTCTTTCCGATAGATAACCAAAGAGCGGACAGGAGCAAGCCAGAGACCTATTCCATATGAGCTAGCTAGCCAATGAGATGAGCTACCCATTGAGGGAGCTTAAACCGATGTCCCTATGTGCCAGCCGTTACCTTCCTTTCAGATAGGGCCTTCCTTGCGTACTATACTTATAACTTATAGAATGAAAGTTTCAATAAACGGCCTATCTTTTGCATTTGAAGGGACCTATCGTGACCCAAACCTAAAACAAACTTAGATTTAGCAAATAAAAAGGGCCATGAAGAACGTTTTCTATAAACCGAGATGAGAGATAAGCGGGATGAGCTAAGCTAAACAGAAAAGAAATTCGCTAAACAGATGCGAGAGTTCACGGATGACCGATCGATACAGTACGAGAGATTCCCCGGGAAGTATTTTGAAAAAGGAATGAGCGCTCTGCCCTAGCGAAGACGCACGGGAGAGATTCACCAAAGGACATATTCCGGATGACAGCTCGACCGATTAAAGCGATCGATGAGCTAAACAGAGGATCCCTACTTGATACGAAACAGAACAAGCACTCATACTGAAATACTTCAATCGATGATTCAACTCCTAGCTTCAACGGGAAGCCCTTCATAATCATTCTTCTTCTTATTATTATTCTTATTCGTTAAGAGAAGGATCCAATCCAGCCGGAGGTTCCACACCGGCTACCCTTTAGTCGAATTCAAGAGGCAGGGATTGCTCCTTCATGCCGTCCCAACGTTTAGGCGTGTGAGAACAGCGAGAATAAGACTGTTGGGGGAGTCCAGGGCGCCCGGCGGCATTGCCCCAATGGGACGTGGTTACCTCATATAGAGAGGAATCCGAAGGGATGTGACCCGCGGACGGATTCATCTATACCCAATGGCTGGCAGAACTATCGGTGCTCTGCTCGTAGCGTACTACAACGAATGGATAGTTCGTTTGACAGTTAGGCTGTCCATCTCACTCGCCAGACCAGTGAGAACCTACATCCGATCTTTCGTCTGCGAACCACTACAACCCGACCTACGGCAACCATAATCAGACCTTTCATGCATATGGAGGGCCAATCCAGATGGGTGTGATCAATTCAAAAAAGCGAGTCTCAAGCTGAACCCAACGGCCAACGACAGGATACGAGACAGAGCCCCTGCTCTCCGGATCGCCCAGCGGAGAGATCTGGCGAAGAACGGGGAATGAAGAGATCACACCGATCTTCCTACAGGCGCAAGAAGTCGACCCAACTATCCCAGGGCCCTTCGGATGCAGAGGACCAATGTCACAGGGGCAAGGGGTACCTCCCGCTCAGGAACAGAGAAGGGCAGTAGCGCTTGCCACACATACATAATGCCCCTCGAACTGCTCCCTATCAATGTATGCCGCCGATGAGGACGGGGGCCACCATACACATACATCTTTACAGGTCCTAGCCTAGTCTTGTATTGATAACAATAAACAAGCAAGGAGTGATCAGTAAAGCCAGGGGTATTAGGGGGGGGACCCACCTAAAGAATCTGACATAAGGCATATAATATATTACATAATATTGAAACGCGCCCACAAGCACCTGCATCTGGGCTACTCGAGAAGGCTGGGAGGAAGAGTCTCCAGAATAGAAGACAAGATAATCCCATATAGAATTTGGAAACAAGCTTGAAGACGGAAAGAACGAACGAAGCTGCGCTGCCCTTTCGTTCAGCCTTGATGCCTGTTAGCCTGCCCGCCAGAAAACTAGAAAGAACGGAACTGAGCTGAGAAGAGACAGACTTTCCATATGAGCAAATAAACAAACTACTCCGCAAAGCACCACTCCCGGGATGAACGGAACTGAGCTACGCTACTAACTGCGCCAGAGGGCAGAGAATAGACAGTACCTTCCCAAGTCTGGCCATGAAGGCCTATGATGCAAATGAAGAACATCTGACACCACAAGTAAATTACTAGCAAACCTAAAAGAAAAAAGAATAATGAATACAAGTAGGAAGGATGGAAGCACTAGAAGAGAGAAGATCGTTCAGATTCAATCTCATAGACCGTCTTATTGATTCCTTGCTTGAGCTATCGCTTACTTCTTCCCTTCCTGAATGAAGTAAATCCACCGTCGATACGACCCAAGGAAAGCTCGACGTAATGTCTTGCCGGCAACGTATCGGATTGGTTTTCGTGAAAGAAGCGATAGCTGATAGCTACAGCCTGTAATCAATAGGGCGAGTGGCGAGTAGTGGAGTTCTGTTAATATGGCATAATTTCATTTCTTATTCTATTCTATATTAGGCTTTTACTTATATTATAAGTAAACTCGATTAGGAAAGCTGATGGCGAGATGGAAGATAGAATGAAATTTCGCGTTATAAGAATAAGTTATTTTCGCTAGATCGGTTGCAGCTTATCTAGTGATAGTCTGAATCTCGCTACATAGGATGCATGTTGATAGACTAGCGTTGAAACCTAGCCATCATTCCCTACCATGGTTAACTCGAAAAGATAACCCATCTCTCTTTAGTTAGCTAGGGAAATGGGCATACGACTGATTCTGGTAACATTGATCAAAAGCTAGCCCTATTGACTAAGGGCTTACCTCAATCATATCTGTGGAATTCTGGAATAAGGCTTAATGGCAGAATATGTGGGGGGGGGCATGAGAATTCGAGTTCAGGCCTACAATTGGGGGTCCTTCCTTAAAAGGAAAAGTGAATCAGGAAGAATCTCTGGCTTTGAAGAAAAACTCTGAATCGGATAAGAGGCTTTCTTTGACCTTGAGTTCGCCCCTTACAGACTACATCTGGGAGTCGGTTCGCCCGACCATACCCAACCAATGACTAACCTACTCCAGGTAATAGGGGTGATTCAATCCAGCGCCAAGCGTACCTGGGGCTATCCTTTTGACCGGATCTTTAGAGGTCTGCCCGTCCGGCGTCGGTCCCTCCCCTTTTTTTTAACCAGTTCCTGTACTGTTTTTGCAAGAGAAGCAGTAAAAAAGTAGTAGTAAGCAAAAGTGAAGTGACCCGGCCCAGTTAGTTGGGCCAGTTCAAGGCACCCTTCGGATTCAATCCAGCCACAGGTTTCCCTATGGCTACCCTATATTACGACACCCCAGCCCTCCGTAGAAATGTTCGCACTAGCTTCTGGTTTCAACTCCCTGCATTTCCCATTAACATAACAACCATCACCTTCGGAGCATTAGAAAC
>NW_017893359.1:75000-82500 GCF_001540865.1 Ananas comosus
ACGGAGACGTCCGTTAGATTAGATCCACGGCTTGCCCTCTTCGATGGTGAATTAGATAAATGGTCGGGACTCCTTAACAGCCCTATGGCCTTTCGTTGGATTAGATATTCTTTTATTGGATGGTGCCGGCTCGCTAGTTTCGGCTTGGCTTGTTAGACTAAGCAATGAAACGAGAAAACGTTATACAAGCCCGATTTGAGCGCTTAGAACGCACGTTGAGCTGCTTATAAGGTGTTTGACTATACTATACTATACTATACTATACTATACTATAAAAGAACTAAACTCATCTTTCTCATTAGTGACGGCAGGTTTCAGATGGCACTGTCAGAAGCAAGGAGGGAGATGTATGTGGGAGTTAGGTTAGGATCGACCTCGCACCATTGACGACGCTATGCCTCGCTCTTCTATCAAGTGAAGTGTGAAGAGCTCGCCTCCGCTTCACTGGAAGGCTACCAAAGGGCGCTAAGCCTGTTAAAATAAACGAAAACGAAAAAGTGCTCTTTCTCATTTCACGATTTGGTTAGTGTGAAGTAAGACCCAAGGAAGAAAGAGGGGAGTGACGACCTCTCCGCCCTACAACTCAAGAAGGGTGTGAGACGAGGCGAGCCCACCTATGTAGCCACACTAAGAGAGAGCCCCAATGATGCTGATCAGGGCCCTATCCCGGAGTCTATACTTCAAGTTATTGAGGAGTTCCAAGATGTTATGCCCAAGGAGCTCCCCAAGTCTTTGCCGCCGCGTCGAGACTCTCTTTCGAAAGTGGGATCACCACCGGCTTTAAGAAGAGGGAAAGATCACTCCTAAATGCAGCCGTGATATACTATATATACGATAGCACCAGATGCGGTCGGACCGGATCTAAGGCCCAAGTAGCCCCCTGTACGAGAAATGGTTATGAACTGACAAGGAAACCTCCTTCCGCGGAACACCATCTTAAAGAGTGAAGTCAACATAGTCGGCATCGACACCTGCATTCTTTTATTTTTTCTTCTTTCTCATGCCAGACGAACAATTTATAATGATATAATAAGATGATGAAAGAGCTGCTTGTGGAACTGCCATTGATGCTATCTTGGATGAAGAGAGGGTGATTGACACTCAAGTGCCAGCAACGTGCCCACTCAGTACCAGAAATGCCTTCGCACTGCTGGAGAATGATACACTAGCAGAAATTGATCATGAAAATTCCGAGGGGGGTAAAGAACATGAAGACAAGTGAATTGCACAGCCTACTGACTCAAATCCAAATGCTGAGGAGGGCCATTGAACATCATAAGCCAGTCATAGAAAGACATAACCATATTGATTGCAGAGGAGACATGTGAACCTGCTTAAATTGATCCTCAATCTCCGGCATAGAATGAATGAGGACCGGATTCCAGTGTTAGGCCAATCAGATGAGAGAAGCAGTAAAAGAAAGCATTCAAAGAAGATGAAAAATGAAGGCCAGGAGCATGAAGAGGACTGCACATTTGAGCCAGCTCTAAATGATGAGGAGACTGAGGACAGTACTGCTCACCTTAAGCAAGTTATTCAAGCACAAGATCATACCACAGAGGTGACAAGTCAGCCTGCGCAATAAATTGCCCCTCCTAAAAGACTTGCCATGGTCAATGAGGCCTGGCATTCCGAGCTAGGCCAGTCAGACATGAGCAAGAGTAAAAGCAGAAACTCAAAGAAGAAGAACAAAGGCAAAGGTGTGAGCTCCCCTAACTCTGAAACTACCAAACAGAAGGGGGTCAAGACAAGAAGCATGAAGGAGAACCTCAGTAAGGAGGAGTGCAAAAAGACTTCCCAAACGTTTACCCCATGAAGATAGTGATGTGGAACGTCCGAGGTATGAATAAGAAGGAGAGACAAAGGGAGGTAAGGGACCTAATAAAAAAAGAGAAACCAGATCTTGTAGGTCTAGTCGAGACTAAAATCAGAGAAAACTAAAGTGCTATTGCTGCTAACATTGGGGAGGCATTGAGTATTTGATCAACTACGACTCCAATCCTAGAGGCAGAATTTGGGTCATGTGGGACCTGATGACTTAAAAAGACGTGACGTCTCCCTCACCATTGCGAGCGATGCTAAGCAATGCTCCTTGGTTACCCTGCCAAAGACGCACAACTGGGCCTTTTGACAAAGACCCAGAAGGCGCCGACTCCCTTCCAAGAGAGTCCGCCAACCTCGCGTACCTAAACGCTCGGTTATAGTAAATAAATCATTCAACATGGTTTATCTATAATCGAGTGTTGGGCTATTGCGCGAGGATACTCGTCTGAACCGTAGGGAAGAGGATCCCTTCTGGAACCATTCCACCTACGGAGGAGAGGCGCTTGGTTAGTCAGACCAAGTAGTCACAAATCCGTAGCTTTCCACACTAAGGATCTGCAACGTTAGGTTATCTAGCTAATACACTTTCGTGCCTAGCTAGCTGCCTTCGAAGCTTATCCTAAACCAACTTACTAAGCCAGCTCAGAATACGCCGGGAGGTGACCAAACCGGATGGTGCCACCGATCAAGCTTAAGAATTTGTGTAGAAAATGGACTTTTCTTTCTAAGTGGTAGGTGGGATCGGAAAAGGTAGGCGAACAGAACACAGACTTCAAGTAGGCATTGAGCGAAGGAACGATGGAGATTCTCATGTTGAGTTTCGTGTGTAGAGTTTTGAAATTGAGTAAAGATAAGTAGGGTTGTTTCGAAGCTCTCGAACCCGTTTCAAAGTTGAGGATGAGGCGCTTGCGGCTTCTTCCTATTTGGTTGGTGTGAAGCATGGAATGGAAGATCCGACTTAAGAACTAGCGAGCCTGTGACTGTCCCGTTCCTCGCTCAAGTTTTGTTGTCTCTTGATCCACTGCCGGTGAGTTAGCTAAGATCCTATCTTCCCCACTTGATATCTCGTGACATTCTTAATTGTGCAATTCAAGGGAACGAGACTAAAAAGCCCAAACTGAGCCCGGCGGGGCCAATACCAAGTGCCGCTCGTCCCTCGAAAGAGAGGACTTCACGTGCCTTACCGGTAACGTAGATGATAACCACCGGCCCCCTTTTTATCGTAAAAAAAGAAGTCAAGTCCATTATAATCCCTAATTGACTTGGGGCGGATCCCTTTTTCGCCATGACGGAGAGTTATCTTTCTTTTCTATCCGAAATAGAAAGATAAGGTTTCATCTGGTTAGTCAAGATAGATTAAAACCGAATGAGAGCCTGGTTTGGTAAGGGAATCTACTTATGATGTCGCCATAACGCTCTTCAAGTTCCACCGACGAAGCTAAGGCTCCCTTTTCTCCTTCCCATATTTTCAACCACAGGCGCGTGGAAGTGATTTCACTAGCGACACTCCCATGAAGGGAAGGGGCAAGAGGAGCAGGGTCCGAAGGAGCTCGAGATCAGTGACTATGGAAACTCACGAAAAAAAGATGCTACGTGACGCTTCATATGCCTTTACAAGGGGAAGGGTTGTACGGTTGAGAAGGGACGGGCACTCCTATCCCTTGATAGCTCACCTGGGCGGCTCGTGGCGGGAGACGGAGAAAGCACCTCCCGTCCTCAGTTGCATCTCTGGTAGCAGCATATTGTTGACCTCCATCGCTATCCTATTTCGCCACTGATCCCGACACCAATCCGGCATATATATAGACATTACTGGGCTCCCTCACTCCGGCCTATCCGACGAAGTTACTCCCGTAGAAGACAGCTTCATTTCCAGTATCAGATCTTGCTTGCCAAACTATTTCCCCGGTATATCTATCAATCATTGGGAAAACATCTTTATCCACGGGTACTAACCTTTATCCATGTGATGGCGTAACATACTCCATGTGAGCTAGGGTTCAAATGTCGAGTTTTTGGGCATAATCAAATTGGCAGGAGTTTACCCTTCTCTGTCAGTATCAAAACCTCTAGCTCCATGAGCCGACGGTTTATTCAAAAAGGTTAGATTCAAAAGTAAGTTCCCATGGTTGGCAGGTGGAGATGAATCACGACAGCTTTTCACTCCACCATTGGTATGGACGGAGCTCCCTAACATGGTATACTCGTACACCCGCCATACCGGAACATCGGCCAGTAATCGTTTTGAAGTGGAGGTGGAATCGATCCAGAACCATTCTGAGCTATACCAATCGATAGCGTATGGAAAGGGCTTTGCTCCGTTGGTTGGTATAGTAGGTAGAGCCATTTCTTGCCCGGCGCGCCTTAGATAAATAACAACACTGGATAAAACGCGATTCTTCAATAGGAAAACGATAAGCTCCAACTGGATCAATTGGAACTGGAACAAGCTATGCTACCTTTGGCTCCGACTCCGTGGAGGTTTCCGGTTCAGGGTCAACTGGACCTTGGTCAGGTACTAGAACTACGAGTTCCTTTCTCCCTTTAAGTCGAGTGGCTTCCGCTATAAACCCAGAAAGAGGTTAGTTGGCCACCTTGCTTAGATCCCCTGATCGGGTAATGGGATTAGGAAAGGCTACAAGAAAAAGCGGTCGAAGAAGGGCTTATTCTATTCAATAGGCTCTCAGAGGCAATCCCCTATTCAACTATTCAACATAACCGATTCGTCCTTATAACATGCTTAATTCTTTTTTGTATAAGTTGGACTAGGAACTTGGTGGTACTTTCTGCCCGGGCCCTTATTGGTTCACCCGGTAGCCTGCTGCTCCGCAGATTACGCGAGTGCCATAAAAGAAGCTCTCTCCGAGCAAGCTTGCCCCATGAGACAAAAGGGCTATCTATGTACGCATCAGGACCATATCCACGATAAGGTAATGGAGGCCTTTACCTTATCTATATCTCTATGGCTTCTTTGATTTTCAATCTATATTTTTTTTTAGTATGGGTCTACAACTACGTATTTCTATTTAAATGCAAGGACTAAGATGCCCCCCCTCCGGGGGCGAGGGCCGCCTTCCAGAATCACCGGGGGGAAGGAGAGAATTAGCCCACAAACCTGATAGGCGCGTGCTTTTGTTTTGGAGCCAACGTCTGATGAGCGGGCGATTGGTCTTGTTTTAACCTCGAGCTTTCATCCTTCGGTTTTTAGCCCATATCATAGGGAGTTGCCTAAGACCTTCCCCAAAAGCTAATAGAAAGATGAGTCCCAACGGACGGACCGAGCGCGCGCGAGACATAGGCTGAGCCGGGCTAATCTAATTCCTAAAAGGAAATTCAATGTTGTCAGGCCCATACTCACTCTCAAGCTAAGAGGCCGCTATTCTCGAAGGGAATATAAGGGCCTACCTTAATCGCGACCGCCAAAGCTCACCAAAATAAGTGATTTATTTGGGACTTCGGTATGTTCCGCACTGATATTTCGTCCTACAATCGCAGTTGAAATAAGTGGGCGGTCTATGAGTGAAAGCGAAAGAAAGAGCGCTTTTGCTAGTGCTTATCTGTTCGTCCTCAAAAAGGCCAAACCATGACCTATTTTTTTGGTTTCCAAACTTCCCACTTTCATTCATACGATCTTTTTTGTCTTCTGCGCAATGCGAAAGAAATTCGGCTTTATCAGCCAGCTCGGAATAACGTTGGAAGGTGCCCCTCTCAATTTGGAGAGTATTCTACCTATTCCGAAAAAGGAATCCCCGATGAGAGCCAATTGGCGAAATAATCTGGAGAATGAGAAAAAGAAAATTCACCTAGTTGTTTCTAGCCAGTTCCCTACTCTTGCATTCCTTCCCGTTTTCAGGAGTGCTCGAAAGCCCTCCCTATCCCCCGTATGGAGCCAGCGTCGCAGTATAGTATGGCGTGGTTTACTAAAACAAAAGTCTTAATTTGCTAGCCTAGGCATATCAGGCTTTTAGCTCAGACTAGCGGTTTCCCTCCGGATATCAGTTGTTTGAAATTCTAAACGAGCGCGTTTAACTCCCCGTGATTTTGTGAGGGAACCCATTCCTCCTCTAGAATTAATACTTCTTTCTTTTTACCCCAAAAAGTCAGCCGTCATGTGTGTTATCCCCGCCCTCGAAACATCTGTCTCCGACTTAATCCCGCCGGACTTTGGAAACATATTATCTCCCGATCAAGAAGTTCTAAAACGTGATAGCATACAAAACGTGATGTGTCTCACGGCCGTGCTTAACATAATTGGAGTTTGAGCGTACACCCCGCACCCGTCTATTCTAAAAGTTCCTTATCTATCCGATCCGTATCCCCTTCCAGTTTTTCTTAGCTTTCTTTATATCTGTCATGGACGATGGAGATTGAAGCCGCCTACCGGAAGTTTGGGCGCGATAGGACCGTATGAAATCGGCTTTCCGCTCCGGCCTCGTCCCTCGTCCGAGAAAGATGCTAAGGAGCTGCTATTCTCGAAATCTCACTCCCTAGCTAAAACCGCCTCCAGAGTCTGTTTTTAGCAGCAAATAGGCCCTTTACATTTTTGGTATAAGCCAAAACCTCGCTTTACGATGTATTAGTAGAACCCCTGGGATACGACGCCCTGCTCCTTGAGTATCATGGGATTGAATACCCCGACCTCCCAGAGGCTCCCGAAAAAGCTATTTCTGCCCGCCGGGCAGTTAAGGGCAATTCCTACGTCCCTCATCGGTCTTCATCCCCACACCCCGCGGAAGGGTGGCGGTTTATGAGACTCTTTCAGCTGTCTGAACTAAAGCCAGTCAACTCGACAAATAACATCCTGAGCAGTTACGGCAATTCACTCTTGGAGTTATGACAGTGGTAGTTATTTTCTTCCTTTTTTCCGAAGCCTGTAAACCGGCTAAGAGACACTTTCATTGGGACCGTACCACTTTTCGTGGTTATGAAATTCCTTCTTGAATCTTTAGTAATAGCTCTCCAGAGAATCCCTTGACTAGCCAATCTTTGAACTCATACCATCAGTGCTTTCTTGTGAGTGCTAGTCAGCTACCATCCTTTAGTTAGGTTGTTCTCCTGTGCTCCTGTAATCAGTCCTTCCTATACCTAATGCGCTTTTTATCCTTTTGAGTTAATGCAAAGACCCAATTCGCCCGGGCTGGGATGGCTTCCGACCTAAGCGGGGTTTCACCGACCGTAGTCTACAGAGTTTGAGTCTGCAGGCAGAGACTCGTCATCATCCCAACGTAAAAAGGCCTTCAATCCAGTAGTATACTTCTAGGTGTCCAGTCTTTGAAACCAGACCGCAGTTTACCGTAAACTTGCTAGCGTACCATACCACGACGAAAGAGGGTTCCGAAAGTTGTCACAAATCTACAACCCTACTTTCGTCATCGGTCCCACTTCGCTTCTTTGAGACTGCACCACTTTAAAAGGAGACAGCACGCGTTCACTGATTATCTATGCATAAAGAACTTTGTTAGTGTAGTCTGGTCTGATAGTTGAAGTTCTTGTTAACCAACAATCACTGTCAATATTCCTCTTGTTAGGATTGACATTAAGTTATCTAACCTTTTGTATGCATGGCAACTTTTGTTGTAATGTAGCTTTCCCCCCTGACTTATACCAAAGGATACTCCCTATAGTCTCTCTAATAGATAGAAGCAGATATAGTTAACCGAAGGAGTTGAGGGATGA
>NW_017893359.1:85000-101388 GCF_001540865.1 Ananas comosus
CTTGTAGACTGGCAGTCTCCGAGAGGAACCTTCACCCCCCCGGGTGAGGCCGGGTGGGATGGTAGACTGATTCTTCGCCACTTTTGGCAACGAAGTCCTTGGTAAGACGCAAGGGGGGAAGATCTCCACTCATTCATTAAGTGCCTGCGGTGAGACGCGACCCACAACAAACGAAGGGGGTGGAGGGAGACCAAAGAAAGAACAATTGTATTGAATGCTACACCGTACAGCTTCCAGTGAAGACAAAATGGGTCGGGCAGGAGGAAGTTGGAGGATCGGGCGGGGAAAACGGGGTTCGAACCCGCGACTTCTGGCGTGACAGACCAGCACTCTAACCAACTGAGCTATTTCCCCCTTTCGTCACTACTGTCGATTCAAAAGTAACCTACCGGTTACCTTTGTAACTATACCAAAGTAGCTGTACAACAGAATGCCCTTCGCCTTTGGTACTTTTCTTTTTTCTTTTTACGACAGTAGAAAGAAATGGCTCTGCTCGCTTAGACTCAAACGGGGCGGAGCGCTCTATTAGCTATCAGTTAGTTGGCGCTACGCGCGACTTCAGTTGACAAAAGCGAACAAGATAGCGCTAGCGCCCGCTGAGAACTTGAGTTTGTTCGCCTTCACAAAGGCCTACTGACCTGCCGGTGAAAAGCCGGTTACTTTATAAATAATAAGACGTAGTGAAAAAGTACCAAAACAACTTCAGCCTACATCCCACTACGTAAGGGTTCCCTCTTCAATTGAACCTTGAGTCAGAGGTCTGACCTTGAGTCAATAGGTAGGGTCAACTACACCAAAGTGGAAGGGCCAAACTCTAAGCTATTAGTGGGCTTGTTTGTTCTATTGAAATACTGAATCGAGTGAAGCCGTGTTGCGTAACAAGACTATAGGTCGCCAACGCCTAGAAGTACAAGTGCTCGCCCTACCGGTCACTCTCAAACTCACTACTTGGGTGACGAAAGTCACTTAGCTTCTTTAGTAGGGCTTGCCAAAGAACCCCTCTGGGGGCCCCGGGAAGAGGAAGAAGGAGATAGAGCAAAGGTCTCCTCTTTCTGTCCGCTCTTCCCGAAGGAATTGCATGTAGAGATCCGATTGGGCTTATAGTTTAATTGGTTGAAACGTACCGCTCATAACGGTGATATTGTAGGTTCGAGCCCTACTAAGCCCATCTGACCTGCTTAATCAATGACTCAGGTAGTGTAGTCACCTGAACCACTCTCTCGGATAGCCCACAGCCTCTCTTCTGGATGCGAAAGAAGATTCGATCAACGTACCTGGTTTGCCTGATTGTGAGAAGGAGGGTGATGAATTGTGTTCTCAGTGCAAAAGGAGTCTTTGAGAAGGTTCAGTGAGTCCGAAGAGAGAGAAGGTCAGTAGAGCAGTCCGGCAGCTGTTCGGGGGTCAGCTTTGGGATTAGCCTGATCGACCCCTACCAGTGTATTAATATACAAAAATGAAGATTGACATTCCATTCGTATGTACAATTTCCCGGATCTATCCTCTTCAACTAACTTTGAAAAATGGAAGGGAAAATGTGAAGACCAAATATGTCTACTACCAACCGCCAATATAGTAAATTGCCATAAAATCGGCCGGTTGGTTTGCTTCTCTCCAAGTATGGGAGATTTTCAAATCTTCGACGTACTTTCTTGATCTTATGAAGAAGAGGCTTTCCTTAGCTGCGGACTTTGGGATATGGAGAGTAGACCATGTCTTACGTTAGGGAATCCGAATCAATCCAAATCCCCCTACAAGTGTTGGCACTCCTTTTCAGCTGCTATTTGAATACATGTTCAGATGCAAAAGAGCTCGAATCATCGTATGGTCTTGTTCTTAACTGCTTGAGAGAGCGCATATATCCCCTTTGTCGTCTCTTGCTAAACCTCCACAAGCCTTCCCATGCTCGCTAATTGAACCGTCCGTCAACATCTTAATCCATTCCTTTCCCGGTGGTCAACACACAGTTTCTTTTTGATCGGATTGAGACACAAGTCCCATTTGGCTAGGATGCTCGCCGATTCTTCGTCTTCTTTCTCATCAAGCTGGAGATCAAGGCTGATAATCTGCATATCTTCGCAAATCCTCTTTTCCATTTTTCTTTTTGAAAACATGTTCTTACCTCTAACATTCTACTCTAACGTTTACGTTCCGCCAAAATCAGAGCGAGTGAAAGGCAAGCCTACCCACGGTGTTAACTTGCCATCTCCAACAAATCTGCTAGCAGCCCATTCGAGTTCAGCTTTCTTTGTGGCCCTATTTTCAGGGAAGACAAGAGTTCGTTCTGTTGTGCCTTCCTTGATTTTTTTAGGGCTTTCTAACGAGCAGGGTGTTTATTGTTTTTTTTAGCCATCAGTCCATAAGGACTAGTAATGACTATAGACCGGAGAGGTCTTCCGAGAGTTTCAAAAGGAAGGATAGGTGTTGAAATAGGCCATACCATTTCCAGCGATTGGCGCTTTTTCTTCGATGGGATCCGGAAAGCCTTGTACGCTTACTTGCTTCCCGTGATGTGACTTTCGATTTCGAGTGACTAAACGGACCAACGAAGGGACGAGAGAGCAGTGCTTCCAGTTCCTTAATAGTATGCCTCTTGGGATGATCGTTCTTTCCTAACACTGATTGCTGATGTTGATTACTTTCTGAAGACGCTTTTCCAGCTTAATAGCCTGCCAATAGAAATCGAAATATTAATATATCTATTACTAAAAGTAAAGCAAGCAATAGGAACTGGTACATAAGCACAAGCAATCGGATCTCCTCGGGTCAAGTCAGCACACCTGCTGTAAAACCATCTTGAATAGGAAAGCAAGTAGGAATAATATGAGTCAATCTTGTCTTTGCTGTAGCTCTTTCATACCCCGTTTCACTATACGAACATGGATGTCTTTTTTGGGCTTGATATCGAAAAATCAAGCGTTTCACTTTGTTGCTATACAACCAACAACAATTTCATTGCCTCGTATTCCTCCTCCTCCAATGACCACACCTTTATCTCCTTTTCCATACTCCCCCCCCCCCTCCTCATCCTCAATCTGGCGGTCCCTCTCCTAGCGCTCAAGGAGTTGCTTCTTTTTCGCTTTTCTTTTCTTGTGCTCAACCTCAAAACCTTTTGAGGTTGGGAGAAGGCATTAGTCGTCTAAGTCGGGCTGCTCATCAGTGCGTACTGTGCTCCCTCTTGTACTTCCGAGCATCTGGTCATCAGATTCCGAACATGACGTCAGGCCTAGTACCGAAGTCTCGTGCCAACTCCTGATATGGTCTCATTTCTTTTTCGTCTTCCATTCACCTATCACTCACCAGCTTGGAATCCCTAGAAATTGGAGATGCCTTGCATCGAGCTGAAGTGCTGCTTGTTGGCCTGCGATGAAAGCTTCATACTCGGGAACATTGTTTGTGGTAGGAAAAACTGAGAAGCTTTGGGTGTATTCACTCCTTCAGGAGTCTGGTGATAACAACACAAGACCGATTCCATTTCCTTCCTCATTGAGCGCTCCATCAAATTTGTCCAAACGGGAGTCTATGTCCGCATAGAAAATTTCTGATCCGGAAAAAAAGTCTTTACAGGCTCATGAGATGGCAAGGGTCGCAAGATGATCCGCAATGGCTTGCTCCTTTCTTGCTTTCTGCGTGACATAGGTTATGTCAAACTCCGACAACAGCATCTGCCAACGAGCTACTCTCCCGATACGACAGGTTTCTCGAAGAGGTAGGGGATCCATTCGTGCCAACAATCTGACGGAATGGTAACGGAAATTTTGTCTTAATTTCAGCGATGCGCATACCAATGCTAAACAAGTAAACTCAATGTAAGTGTTATTTGCTTTCATATTCGACTAGTGACTTGCTGAGATAGTATATTGCCCTCTCTTTCTTTCCTCTATGGTCGTACTGGGCCAAAACAAACCAGTCCTCTCGCCTTGCCAGTTGCGGAGAGATAGAGTAGAAGTGTACTGGTGGGACCAATACAGGTGGATTGAGCAAGTACTTTATTCCGTGCAGCTTGGTATTCATCATCCCAGACATATTCTGCCCCTCCAAACAAGAGTTTGTAGACAGGTTCACACCGGTTGGAATGTTGAGATATGAACCGCTGTATGAATTGCAACCGTCCGATGAGGCCTCTCAATTCTTTGATTTATTTTTTTGGAGGCATTTCCAATATGGCCCTGACTTTGACTGGGTCTATTTCAATCCTCTTCTCTTACTGACGATGAAACCAAGTCACTTCCCCGACGAAAGACCAAACAAACTGATTGGGGTTCTCAACTGAGATTTCGTGATCTTTCAAGAACCCTTTGTAGAGCTTCCGGATGTCCTTCTCCTGTCTTGGATTTGCCAAGTATATCGTCGACGTACACTCCCATACAGTCATGCATCATATCGTGATAGATTGCAGTCATACGCTTATGAGTTCTTGCCGAGTTTGAGACCGAAAGGCATTACTACGTAGCAGTACGTCCCCAAGGTGTTGTGAACGACGTCTTCTCCTGATCTTCTTCGGCGAGTTTGATCTGGTTGTCACCACGAGAAACCATCCATAATGGAAAGCATCTCATGACCTGCAGTCTTGTCAACCAGAAGGTCCATGTGTGGCAAGGGAAAAGAAGTGGGCATGCTTTCTTTGTTCAGCTTTCTGAAATCGATGCAGACTCTGACACGGCCCCCCTTGAAAGCGCCCGTAAGCTGCGAATCTTTTTCTACCTTCTTTCAATGGGTTTAGGTCCCAGGAACGGCCTCAGTCCGCCTGCTTTCCTCTTTCGAAGATCAATTCCTAGTTTGAGTTTTTGGTATCAAAGAATTAGTTCTGGTTCACTTTCTTTCTGAAAAAGGAATTGTCGGTTCGGCGCCCAAAGGAGCTTACTCGGATAGGGTCGCGAAGTGCAAAGATCCGGTCTTTGACAACCGTCGTCAGGACAACAAACAAAACCTATAACAATGTGTGTTCGACACTATAACACTAGGCGGGAAAGGTTCTCAGTGCGAAACCTTACACCATTCGTGCAGGTCCCTACTTATGCAACAAGGTTACTTCCGGGGGAAGTGTAATGGATGGCACTTGTAGTCATTAAGTGGGCTGTTGAGGGCGCAGGTCTTACCTTCTGGAGATCAATGTTCAGGGGGCATTGAACTGCGTAAACAAAAGCGACTCCTGTTGATGGAAGATAGGCGGATTTTCATCCTATTTGCCTGTGCCAGTTCAAGCCTGGCGAGTCGCTCCTTCGTTCGTGTGGGCAGTCTCTCTCGATCCATTCACTCAGGATTTCTTTATCTCGGTCGATTCCTTAAACCCTTCTCCATTGAGGAGATTAGAGCAGCCTTGTGGTCGATGCCCCTTGGAAAGGCCCCTGGGCCTGATGGTTTTCAGGTAGACCCATCACGCCCTCGTCGCGGCGTTAGCCGACATTGGCGGTGCCCGGAAGTGAAGAGACTAAGCGAGCCGACCAAGTAGGATAACGATTCTCATGCCTGATCGCCCGAACCTGTGGGAACGACAGAGAGGGAGGAAGAAGATGTTGTTGATGAGCTGGACTTGACCAGGGTTACTGAGGAACCCACCCTCGCATCCACGTGATGTTCCTTGGATACCAAGGCCAAAGCCAAACGATTGGACTACTTTTCTGGCCCTGGACCTACTTTTGAGATGTTTGTTCAAAAAAAAAATAAGAAGATTATTTTTGGTAGTAGTATAATTTATAGAATAGGATTGAATTGCATAAGATAGATGGAAAGAGCTGCCATTGGATAACCAACACTGGAATGGAACGAGCAAACGGAGGCATCAAAGCAAGAATCAGCGTTCAGAGCAAAAGGCGCTCAAGCCCTTGCTATTAGCGCAGCCCTTTTGAAGCTGGCCAGACCAGTACCAATTCCAGTAGTGGTGGTCAATATGACGGGCTCCCCATCTTTCTTTCGCCAAACCCTCCTCTGGACGTTGACGCTATGGTGGCTGCTCCCTTTAAGAACCAATCCCTTTCTTGTAATACTCTTTCTCCCAGTGTTGCCGAAGATGGTTTTAGGGAAGAGAAACAATTTGCTTTCCGGCTTCCAGTACTCGCCCAAGGCGGGTTCCATTAGTTTAGCTAGTGAGGTAAGTCAGTACAGCCAGTCCAGTGAGAGCACCGTAGATCAAACCTTCTTCGGTTGGTCATCGGTTCGGCTTCTAGCTCTAGTTCAGGCGGTAAGCTAGTACAAAAGGCCCCTTCAGGCTTATAAGGACGGATCACGGTACGGAAACAAAGAAAGATGCCAATGTGAGTGAAAAGTGAATTTCTTCATTTTTGTGACGGTGAGCTTTCGTCTCGCGCTGAGGCCCGCGGCTTNAAAAAAAAAAAATGGCGTTGGTCAAATGAAACCTGCGATCAGAAAGTCACCAACGGAGCCATACAATCTATCCAGTAGTGTGTGCCATGGCACGGTACTCCGCTTCGTCACTGGAAGGAGCAACTGTCTCTTGCTTTTTTCTCTGAACATATAGTGGAGAGTCTCCCCAAAAAATAGAGAAGCCTGTAGTTGAGCACCTATCTGAAGGATCTCCGGCCCAATCGGCATCAGTAGTTGCACGCAACTCACAAGAGGACGATGACGGAAAAAAGGACGGCTCGAGAAAAGGTACCTCGAATATATCTAAGAATCCGATGAACTGCTGCAAGGTGAACTGACCGGGGGGCAGCCATGAAAGGCTGACTTTCTTAGGAACAGCCATCTGGGCGAGAGATTGTCAGATAAACCAAACTGCAGACCAACTGTCTGTACTGCGTCGGATCAGATAATGGTGAGCCATCAGTCGGACGGAGTTTAACGTTAAGCTCCATCCAAGGGAGTGTCAACAATCTTCTCATCATTGAGTTGAGCTCGAGTGCAGAAAGTCATGACGTTATTTGATCTGAGATACCAAATATCCACGAGGAGAATGTGCGACCTCCAAGCCAAGAAAATACTTAGGGCTTAAGAGCGCCTTCATAGCAAATAATTGATGAAGGCGACACTTGATCAGCGATATGGTAACGGAGTAAGAACCAGTCAGTTTCATATCATCAACATACAACAACAGAATAGCACGTCCTCGAGGAGAAACTGATACGAACATGGCCGAATCATGATCACTCCGAGCAAACCCTGCCTGGATAACCACTGTGCTGAACTTCTAAAACCGAGGCTCGAGGGGCTTGTTGAGACCATAGATCGCTTTGCGTAAGGGGCAGACAAGAGGAGAAGGAGCGGAATGTTGTCCAGGGGGAGGCTGCATGTACACCTCCTCATGAAGATCACCATGGTTGAAGGCATATTTTGCAAAAATCAACAAAAATCAAATAGTGAGTGGCCAACCGCTGCAACGGCTATAATGGTTCTGACACTAGTCATCTTAGCCACAGGCGCAAAAGTCTCCTCATAGTCTATGCCATACTCCCAGGAGTAACCTCTGGCGACCAGCCTAGCTTTGTATCTCTCAACAGACCCATCTTCTCGCGTCTTCACTTTAGAAACCCAACGGCAACCAATAGCAACCTTACCAGACGGAAGAGGAACAAGATCCCAAATGCCATTCTGCTGAAGTAAAGTAAGTTCTTCAGACATTGCCTGTTGCCAACATGGAATAGCGGCTGCCTGCCTCCCTAGTTGACTGAGGCTCATGGAAAGAGTGAACAGCAGCTAAAAAGGCACGATGACGATCAAGTGAGATTCAACGAAATAAATAGGCTGAGTGAAAATGCGAGAAGACCTAAAAACCTGTGGCTTAGTCGGAGGATCGACAACCAGAGATGTCTGATCTGGCGAGGCCGCAAGCTGCTGTGAATGCCTATCAAAAACAAATATCAGAATGTCACCAGGAGCCCCGCGAGAGTAGACTAGAATAATTGGGGGACGATGGACACAAGACACGTCGAGGAGGGTGAGAGTCATCAGCAGATGGCAAAGACGAAGTCTCAGGAGAGGAAAGTAGAATAGAAGTGGACTCGGGACCAATCAGAAGCTAGGGCAGAGGAAGAAGAAGGATAAAAGAAAACAACATGCTTTCGACGAAAGAACACATGTGACGAGACCTGAAGGCGACGAGATTGAGGATCAACACAAACCCTTTTGTTTGCAAAAATAGGAGCCTGACCTCAAATATCAGAATGAATTATCTCAGACGGGGGCAGGAGTTACAGTGTCACTAGACTGAAAGGGGAGGGCCAAGTGTTTTGCCAACTTGCAACCCATACATGAAGACACATCAAAGGAGTCAGAGGACTGAAAACTAAAATCACCTAAACACCAATTCTTTGCAAGATGAGGAAGACGAGAGAGAGAAATATGTACCAGACGCACGCTGATGCCACAACTGAGATGCTGAAAAAGATGGCCCTATATCTGCAGCTGCGAGAGAATAGGTTGATGATGACAAAAGTACTTTTGGAACAGGCTTTTACTTTGTCATTCGCATTCTTTGTTGCAAGCGTAGTTGGAGTAAGCTCTTGTCGTTGAGTGTAAGGGCGAGGCTACCGCAGCGATAATGGTGATTCTCTAATGGAGTAAAGGGGTGGTAGCCTCGTCTTGTCTTTTTCTTTTGTCGGTTATCCTCTTTCCTTCTTTTTATTAAAGCGAGGTTATGGTGTGTCCTTCTTCCCGTTGATGCGAAGCTGTATACGCCTGCCTCGATCTTCTTTCTGGTTAGGGAAGCAAGCACCAGGTTTTTAGGTCATCAAGCTTTGTTTGGCTGGTCATTTGGTCTCTTTCTTTATTTCTTGAGTTCATGCAGCTTGGTTTCGTTAGTGCGTCATCTGGTTTCCGGTTTGTGATGGAGGAATCGCCTGTTTTATGCATCTCGCTTTCTTCTCGTTATGGTACTCTCCTTTTTTTTTTAGAACTCAAGCCTTCACCATCAAAACTAGGCGCTGAAAAGACGGATGTCCCAGTGGCTTGTGCCATGTTGAACTGCTATTATTACTTGACGACGATGGAGAAATTTGCTTTTTTTTTTAATAAGCCAGCTGGAATAAGGAGTAGTCCTTATCAAGCATTGGTAGCATTAGTGACCTTGCCCCAGCTTATGAGGTGAAGGCCTTTGGTACAATCACTTTTCTCCCACAGAAAGCTCCTCATGATTTTAGTGAGTTGGTCAACCATTCCCAAGATCAAGGCTCGTCTCAGGGCAAGAAAAGTGCTCCACAGGGTTCCATAGATCAGAAAGCAAGAAAGAGTCGGAGTCCTGGCAAGAGCTAGGGTAGCCACGTTCCGTAAAGGAGAGCTCAAATGGGATTATTAACTGATTCGGCAGTACCCTATCTTACTGTAAAAGTCCTAGCTCTAAGACTAGGGATCTGTTGCCTACGCATCTTCATCTGTACTTTGATGATAGTCATAGGGACCAGTGAAGTACCGCTGTCCCTATGACTTTTGCTCTTAGCTGTGAAATACCTCATCGACCTCCAAGTCCTTTACACCCCACAGTCCCCGCGTGGCCATTTGCAGCATGGGGAACAGATGTGATCGGGCCTATTGAGCCACCCTCAAGGCGAGGACACAGATTCATCCTGGCAGCCACTGATTATTTTTCTCCTAAATGATTAAGTGTCTATTCTGGAATGCCCGGGGGGTACGAAATAATGTTACTCTTGCTCCTTTGAAGAAAAAAGATTTTTTTCCTTTTCTTTATTGGCTCTTTGTGAACCTAAAATGAATTTGTCTAATTTAGATAGTTAGTGCATTATAAGGGAAGAGAGTGGTGATAAGAAAGATAGCCTTGGTCTTTGTACGCCTTGGTTTAGATTCGATACCAACGATCACTCTCCTTTCAGCTTAGCTTCATAGAGAATGTATTCGGGGTAGGGTTTTGAGATGTGTGACCCACGCCCGTAAGACAGCCAATCAATCCCTTTAGTTTAGCCAATAGCTGTGGTAGGGAAAGAAGCTGGTATAGTATAAGTGGGAAACGAAACCTCTTGCCACAGATAATCCCTAATAAAGAAAGGAAAGGGGTCTGACCGTCGCAGTACTCAAGGAACCCCTAGTCGAAACCATTGAGCGAGACAACAAGGAAAGAGCGTAATCCCAAGTCAAGTCCTNCGCCGTCACCGACGTCGTGCTCGAGAAGAAGAAGTCCTCCAAGCGGGACAAGAGCAGGGAGCCACGTGAGCTCGCGAAGGTCCGGCGGAGATCGAGTTGGAACCGGGAGCTCAACCATCCGTGAGGGCACTGTATGGGATGGTACCCCCGGAACTCGAAGTGATGAAGAAGCTGTCACCGAAGCGTGTGCGGTGGCAAGACTGATTGGCGGAGTTCGACATGACCCTAGAATACAAGCCGGGCAAGGAGAACCGAGTGGCCGATGCCTTGAGCCGGAAGGCGGAGTTGGCAGCGGTGTGCCAGCTCAAGGGGACGTTGATCGATCGGATTCGCGTAGGAACCATCGAAGACCCCATGGCCCAGGAGTTGGTGAAGCTTGCACGGGAGGGCAAGACTCGACGATTTTGGGTCGATGACGGCCTCCTCTACAAGGTAATCAATCCATGAAACAAAAGAAACAGACCCACTGCAAAGTGCAAAAAGCTCTCCATATGATATATACAAAGAGAGAAGGTGGTGTGAGAAATCTCGGCCCTCGGGAATGTACTCGTCATAAGGGGAGCCTGTGATGGGTAGCCCGCGGATCTCCCGCATGTCCAGTAAACTAAAACCTATTTCCCCCATTCTGGTGACGATGGTGTGGCCGTCGCTGTTACAAAAAGTGAAAAAGGCCTTCAGTAAGGCCCAGCTTACTCTGTACTCAAACAGCCCGGCATAAACGCCCCATAAAATCCCGGCCTCCTCCAGATCCTCCTTATAGTGTTGCAAAATCTGCCGGGTCCATGCTAGCTTCAGTGGGTGTTGGAACATGGTGACCCTGAGTCTTGTGGCCTTGTGCGCTTCCCATCCTTTCTTCGTGAACTTCACAAATTCCTGCGCCATGGTGTTCACATGTGCATCCCCGGTCCTCGATTGCGAAACGGGCTCTCAAATTGTACCCTGCGCATGGGGGGAAGTAGTCGTTACTCCAAAGGCCCCCTCTCTGCAACCAAAGTTCATTATCGTCGACCTCGTCAGAATATCGGGCAACTGTGGGCCCACACAGTCCAGATCCATGTCAAATAGGTCCTCCACGGCACGGCCCTTCTCCAGTCCAAGCCTCGAATTGGCTTCATCAAATGGTGTTAACCCCTTGCTAGGGGGGTAAGGAGAATACTCTGCGAATGTATCCCTTCCAACCTCTTCCTCAACCTCTTCTTCTGTAGCCTCCTCCATCCCAACTTCCCTCGGTGGCACCACAAACTCGGGTACATATTCTTCGTGCATCGGAGTTGGTGATGGCAGAGGACTTGGCTGCGGTGACGGCGGAAGTGGCGGCAGACCTTGGCCGGCCTCAGAAACAACCTCCTTGGGGTCAACAGATGCCTTCGGATCCGCCATTACTGAAAAATGATAAAGAGATTATCAAGAACAGGGGATGATGATTCGGGATAGAATTATTTGATAATTAAGTTATTTATGCGCGACCAAGAGTGAGATGGAACTTTATGGTTAACAAAAGTTATGCAAATTTCGGGTTTGGTTTTGAAAATCACCGGTGGAATCAGGTATCTTGCCGGAATTACAAGTTTCCCCGGCCGCCATGACGGCGGCGGTGGTTTGGTCAAGAAAAAGAGGGTTTTTCATGAACGGCCCAACACGGCAGTAATGGCGTTCAAAATCGCCCAGGGTCTAAGTTCAGATTAAGTGGGAACATTTTGTCGGCAGGGGCCGCTGTGAACGGATCTTGGAAGGAGGAGGGTTTCCATGGTCTCCGCCCTAGGTCCTTGATTTCCCGACGATCTTTATCTCAAGAATCCCGACTAAACGGGAGATAAGAATGATCAACCCACCTGAATGCCGCTCGGAGACAGAGAGAGGGAGAGCAAGGTCGCCGGAGAAGGAGGTGGAGTTGCTCGGACGCTCAGAGCTCTGAGAAGGAAGGGAGACGAGAAGACACAAGGACAGTGTGAGTTCTTCGGTCGAGGCCGGTCACTTTATAAAGAGATCACCGAGTGACGGTCGTACTTCCGGCCCGTCTCTCGGTGGGGGGCATTTGTTGGGTGAAATAATTCCGACCGCAGGATTAAGCGGGATGTAATTTCAGCCGCGTTATGCGGCAGTCTGATTAGTAAGTGGAGGGGCAGTCTGGTCATTTTGCCGCTCCACTACTGTTATCTCTTCATTAAATGCCGCCGGCCTGATTGGCTGGCGAGAACTATTCATGCCGCCACAGTATTGGGCGGGTTTTGAGTTGCCTCTTTGGCAGTTAACTCTGAAGCCATTGTCGGCTTTATAAACCGACGTCGGATTTTTATTTTAGGCTACCCTGTCGCTCCAAATGAGAAGTCGCGCACCATATAGCCTGATCTTAACGCTTCAGGCGTGTTTAAGTTAATTATCCTTAAGCTGGTGCCATATAACTTATACCGCAACTTGATAGTGGCGGGTTTTTTTAAGACCATCAGCTTGATTAAGGTCGCATTGCATTCTATGTTGCTGCAGTCTTTGATCTCTTCATCTTTGATGGGCCGAGCCTAATTGAAGGATGCTTGAATGATTAAGGCCAATTACCGATCCGGTTTTGGATTCGGGTCGAGATTTGATTTACGCCGGGGGCGGCTATCGGTTTAACATTTCCTATTTAGGATAAGGTCTCTTTGGAAAGAGATAACCACGATCTGGGGCCTTCTAATCTGATTGCACCCTTCGAAGATGGATTGACCGGATAAGTTCGAAGAAAGAGGCTGATGCTGACTGAGATCATACTTTCTTTGGCTAAGATTTGCCGTGACCGGAAAGTTTGACTTCGGTAACCGATCTGTTGTGTTTGTCTGTCATGACGATGACCTTCCTAGAAGGAAGGTTGGGCAGCGCCCAAAGTACTCTTTCCTATTGATGTTTTACCAGCTCATTAGCTCCTAGAACTAGCACACAATGGGTCGGGCTCGCGATCAGCATACGATGGGCGTGCGGGTAGGTAGAAGAGAACGCGGCAGTACCTCATAGTATGCCTGCAAAATGGGAAGTGGGAATCCTCCTTCTCAAGGGAGGTCACAATGGCGAATCATTCGGGGAAGGATTCCTCTATGAACGGGATGAGAGATCCGGCTATAACCCACTCACGAAAGCTTCAATCATCTTTGCAGACTTTTCGCAGTTGTCCTTTAGAAATCCTTAATAGTAGATCCAATTCCAGCATCATGTAGAACTAAGATCCCAAGTACTGACTACCGGAGAAAACCTTTTTGCCAAAGAGAGACCATAGGGAGGACGGGTTCCCTACTTCTATGGCCGTCCATTTCTAGCTGAATATCCAGCGACTCTTCTTCTATCCAGTTTTTCCATTCGCTGCAGCCAAGTCGGAGAAGCCAGAGATGGATACTCATAATTGGCGGACCATGTTTTATTATGCAAACTCAGACATAAACGCGTCCTAATGGATCTATTCTTCGGTTTGGGACTAAGATTCTACGGGAAAAGGTAATGAAATTTGTACTACCTGGTTGTTGAAGGCCTTCATTATACCGGAACCTTCTTTCTGCCCTTGCGAGGGTAGCTTCCTCTATCGGTCTTAACGCAAGAGCCTTTCCGTCGTGTAGTAGCAGATTATGGTTTAGCATACAGAATTTGCTTGGAGAACTTTGATTCTGCTCGCTACGAAAAATATTTGCATTTTCAAAGGAGGTATATTCTGTTCATTTTCATTTTTTTTTTCGAAAAACCGGAGAGCGCCTTTCAAACTCCTTAATAAGGAAGTCGCTGAATCTCGGATCTTTATCCGACGAAAGCTTCGGTACGTGTTAACTTGGTTGCGTTTTAATGATGACAAGCCAGAATGAATGCGACTTTCGAGAATTTCCTATGACAGGTGCTTCTTTGTCGATGATTCTTTTCCCATCCTTATGTTAACTTTCCTACGTCGAACTTTCCTCCTGTTGATATACACTTTATTATAGGCAACCCTCTCGATGACCTTCAGCCTTCGTACTCGCCGGGTTTCTGAACGTGAACAATTTGCATTGGCCTATTGAACTCTCTCTTCTGACTTTCCCCTGCTAGTGCTCCTAGCGAACGAACGGGAAGCTATCCGTCAACTCGCATTCGCCTAATCGAGAGAACGCACTCGGCGATCATCCTAAACTAGTCCCGCCTAGGGTTATAGTGTCAAACACACATTGTATAGCGTTTTGTTTTGTCCTGACGACGGTGTCAAAGACCGGATCTTTGCACCTTCGCGACCCTCATCTCGATGTATGTGCCTTAGTGCAAGGCCTCATAGAGAATTCAGTAATGTATCCATACGAGCTCGCCCTCAGCATCTCGAATGCAAAATCAACTTGTTCATTATTCTCCTGTGACGCGAGATTTTCACCTTTCATAGATCTGGAAGAGGGTGACGGTTGGGAAGTGACGTTTCAAACGGGCACGCGCGATACGTCATATAAAATTAAAGAAAAGCGAAAGAAGAGGAGTGTGAAGCAGGGACAATGACACCCGCTGGAAGAACAAACAACAGGTAGAGTGAGGCGAAGACCTAAGGCAACTCCGATCATATCGATCGCGTCTCTCGAGATTGGGTGGGTGTTCAGTCTACCGTACTTGCCTACATCAGACTTTAGTTGGAAAAACAACGTCAGCGTATTTTCTCTGAAAGTCTCCTTGATCTTTCGGGAGCCAGAGCAGAAAATGAATGGAATTCCAATATTGAGAGTTATTCAGAGATTAGACAACTATTTTCATTTATTTCGAGGAAATACGAAGTGAGAGAAAATAGACTATCTTCAAAATCTTCAGGAAATAGGAGAATGAGTGCTTGAAATGAGGATCAAGAGGCAATCGGCGCAGCCCACTGCAGCAATTTTCCATTCACCCTGCCATTCAATTCTTCTGAAGATAGGCAACTTTGATTCTCATTCACCATCCATCCTGTCTTATGCTATGCTAACTTCCTCGTTGTCGCTACTTCTGATTTTTGTTGTTACGAAAGAAGGGAGGGGGAAAGTCAGTCTGCCAAATGCTTGGCAATCCTTGCGTAGAAGCTTATTCATGATTTCGTGCCGAAGCTGGTAAACGAACAAAGTAGGTGGTCTTTTCGAAATGTTAAACAAAGTTTTCCCGCTCGCATCTCCGTCACTTTTACTTTTTTGTTATTCGGTAATCCCCAGGTATAGATACCCTTTAGCTCACAGTGACAAGTCATTGTTCTCATACTATTGGTCTCTCATTTTCTATTTTTATAGGCTTACGATCGTTGGATTTCAAAAGACATGGCGTTAAATTTTTTTAGCTTACTCACTTAACCTGCAGGAGTCCACTGCCGTTAGCACCTTTTTTAGTACTCCTTGAGCTAATCCCTCATTGTTTGGTGCATTACAGCTCAGGAATACGTTTATTTGCTAGTTTAATGATGGCGGTTCATAGCTTCAGTAAAGATTTTTTAAGTGGGTCTGCTTGGCTATAGCATTTGTTGAATATATTTTTAATTTCATAGCGATCCTGCGTCCTTTATTTATAGTTTTGCATTAACGGTCTGGAATTAGGTGTAGCTTATATAAAGCTCATGTTTCTACGATCTTAATCTGTAGTTCTTGAATGATGCTATAAATCTCCATCCAAAAAAGTAATTTCATAATGACTAAAACGAGGAGCCGAAGATGATAGGGGCATACAGCTACGCTTTGCCAGGCAGAACATCGGTTCCGGGTAACTAAAGAGTATTGCTTCTTAACTCGTTCTTTCCACTCGCTCGTTCGCAGCACATATCTGAGATTGCCTTTCTTTATTGCTTTCGCTACCTCCCTGTCAGCTTAAGGTCGACTACTCACCGGACACGCTAGCGGTTAACCACCAACTGCATAAAGATAAAGGAAGTCTTTCGACCCCGGTCCCGTTTCTGCTCTTTGGAACTCGGCTTCTTCTGTGATGAACGAGCTAGCTATCGATTGATGAACGTTTCTGAACGACTCTTGTTTCCCAGGTTCCATGGCTAACTAATAGCCTCTTTCGTCGACACTTTTGAATTGGTAGCTTAATCCCTTTCTGGTCTACCGGCCTAAGAATCCTTATAGGCCTTCGTAAACCGCTGCATAAAAAAAAGGAAAGAGTCAACCGCCCAAACGTCAATGATAATAATGACGGCCAACCTTTAGTATAGTATAGTATTGGTTTGAAATCCCAAGTCAGCGGAAGGAATAAATATAAAGACATTCCAGCTTTGCTCGTACAGAAGAAATGGCCTCGCATTTGTGTTAAGGCGGGTGGGCTAGACAACAAGTGAGGTCCTCTTTTCGTTTGGTTTGTTTTTGGCGTTAAGGCTATAGATGTCACTCCTTGACTTCCCCTGAGCGCATAGTGATAGG
>NW_017893360.1:0-1538 GCF_001540865.1 Ananas comosus
TTTTGTATACCCCGTGATGTATATGTACTTTTTGGACAGTCACTATAGTTATGATACTTTCTCTTTTAGTCGAGATTTTGGATTGTACACTTTTTGTTCTTTTGCTGATAGTATATCGACTTGTACTTTGCTCTGATATCAGGATAGGATTTTCTATGTTTTTTCTTCCTATCGACTTGTGTTCTTGTAGACGCCTTATATACTGCAGGTGTATGGCGGGTCTGTGCACGTACCGGATATGCTTCCGCTGGTACCCGGGCGTGACACGGCCAGAGAGAGAGAGAGCAAGAGGAAGAGAGCGAGAGAGAGAGAGATCGAGAAAGAGAGAGAGAGAGATCGAGACAGAGTTCGAGGGGGAGGGGAGTGTATTCAAAGAGAACACGGTGAATGGTTCACCGTGTCTAGAGTATTTGCTGGACACGGTGAACCATTCATCGTGTCCAATAGAATTGCCCTTAGAGAGAGAGATCGAGACAGAGTTCGGGGGAGTGTATTCAAAGAGAACATGGTGAATGGTTCACCGTCTCTAGACACGGTGAATGGTTCACCGTGCCCAATAAAAATACCACACCCTTAGCCATTGGTGCGATATTTCTATCGAACACGGTGAACCAATTACCGTGTCTAGACACGGTGATTGGTTCACCGTGTTCAATAGAAATACCTACCGCCACATTCCTATTGAACACGGTGATTAGTTCACCGTGTTTAGATACGGTGTCATGCCCCGGGACCGGCGGAGGCCCTCCCGGTAGCATGCCCAGACCCGCCATATGTCTACACATATAAGGCGTCTACGAGAAAAGCGGAAGTAAAAGCAAGGGATGGATCAAATAAAAGAAGTGAAATAACAAGTAACTAATGATATCAGAGCGAGTAAAGTTCTAACATCTATACAAATAGTAATAGAACATAACTAATACATAAAATAAACATAAGTTATACAGTATCAGCCTCTAATACCAAAAATGGTGGTCTCTAGTACACTGGTAAAACTCTCAACCTCTCCAAAATAAAATACAACGAGAGGTAGACCACCTAGCAAGTCGTCCTCGTAGGAAGCTAGCTCGAAGCAACTCCCTTCCCGCGGTCCCTAGCCTCACCCTGAGTGGAAGGCTCTGAGAAACATCGAGAAAAAGAGGGCGTGAGAACTATAATTTATAGTTCCCAGTGGGCAATTACTGACCTCAGCTCATGCTCCACTAGGCCCCAAAAATAAGGGTAAGCAACGATAATAATAATGATAAGCAATAAGGAGCATGTAAATAAACTGCTGAAAGAAAGCACAATTGGAATGCTAGTCTACTGTGTCTCGAGTAAACATGATGTCAACCAAAATGTACATCTATTCTATCCTTACAATTGAGTCCAATTGGCACTAGTTTAATGTTGTTAACCTTTGTCAATACATGATGTAGGTGTTCTATCATGGCAACCAAGAATACTACATGTCTCACACTATGCTAAAAGCATGTAAATGTAATCCAACTACTAAGTCTATCTAGTAGTGATCATTCACTCTCAAACCGTGTCGATTT
>NW_017893360.1:2369-28253 GCF_001540865.1 Ananas comosus
GTGTTCGCAGAGCCTGGAGTTAGTAGTAACTGGGTTCGATCCTTTAGCAAGGGTAAACTACTTAACTACTATGTTTTTTTGGCTATAGTAAGACTTTTAGTGTATTTGGGATTCTTTTCTTGCTTTAAGTTTGAAGTTAGAAAAGGCTTTAGCCACTGCAAATCAGAGATGGATGTGAGTTCTACTTCCATCCTTGAAGAAGCTGAGCTAAGTTTCGAAAAATGTAAGTAATTCAGCTATTGTTACTCTGTGATACTATATTGATATAATGATGATTGATAAAGGCTGATTTTGTATTGTGCACAGGCAGCTCAGTAAGCTTATTTACTTGAGTATAGGGCCCTGAGCTGATTTGGATACACTAGACTGTAAGTGATGGATTTAGTTGGAATCTATCAAGCGAAATTTCAGCCTATATTAAGAAGTGCGATAGGGTACTAATGATGTTCTTGTAGGTTTGCAGCAGATTGCGAAGGAGTGGTTGGATTGTTCCGGGCTGATATTTAGAAACTTTGGGGTTCTGTTGGTTACGTCTCACTGACCAAAACTAGAATTATATATAGCCTGTCTAGCAGGATATGACCATTTCGGCGGATGTGAGTTGTCAGGTATCAGTTTTTAATGGTATTCCACCTGATTGAAAACAATTCAAGTGTGGATATTTCTAAGGAGTTGAACGGATTTTGGATTACCTTCATGCTGAAGCCTCGACATATTGGTGCGGTCGGAGCCTTCCCTAAATGGGTCAATTCCGCCTATGTCTCCTTTGACATTATGATGTGAAAGTTACTACATATTCATGGAATATATTATAAGTTCAAGGACATTGACATGCGTTATGTGTAGTTCATATTGGATATGATAGCATGCTTTAAAAACATAATGGAAAGAATCTATGACTTGTTTGCTGCTACTGTCAACATGTTGAATTACTATAGTATTCATGATACTTATAGATTGATATGCAATTTAACTGATGTATTCCAGAGGAATAAATGGTTAAATTTGTGGGAATGTGCCATTTAGCTTCATTGATTAGAAAAGGGAATGCATGCTACATAGGATTAGACTATGCAAATTGATATGGCAAGTATAATGGCTAACACTTTTGAAATACATATGTACAGACAATTTGTTTAGTATGTATCATGAATTGTGGATGAATAGTTAAAGATCATATGTGAGAGTATTTTATCGCTTATCTTACTGTTTGCATAGCTTGTTAGTTCCTACTTCCACATGATAATTCGTCTGAAGTTCTGATGATATGTATATGAATCATTAGTTAAATACCTGAAATTGCATCGATGGCATAACTTGCGATTTATACAACTAATTATATCTAGTAAATACTAGATCTGAGCCATAAAAACATAGCTGTTGTAATCAAGTAAAGTTACTATCACATAGTATTATTGTTTGCACTAATGTATAAAGGGTTTAATTGAACTACAGATCTGTGGCCATGATCTTTGAAAGATACTTTAGATCAAGCCAACTTTCCTTAGTGTAAGGTATGAGAGGACTATGAGTGAGTGCCAGGTGTGAAGCCTGAGCGTAATCAGTAGGATGAATGTAGCTTAACTGTCCAGTTTACTAGCTTGGTAGAATCAAGTCAACAAGTTGGTTGCATAGTGACTTATGATTGTGTTTTGGACTACAGTATCGACCTTGGGTCGACGTGAGATTCCATGTCAGGAGGCCAGTGTATGCTGTTGAGATATTTGTGCCATGGAATTATAGCTGACATGCCATTACGCTCATTTCGCACACGCTTGCGGGGGTCCGCGCCCCCAAGCAGCATTCGAGAGAGCTCGTGCGAAGCATGCTCGCTTGTACGAAGGAGCGACCCGAAGTGGACATGCCGTGGAGTGTATACTACCTACGGGGCATGTTAGCCAGCGGTGCGGCTTTGAAAAACTTACTGTGTAAGTCTGTTTGAAAATGGGTTATAATAACTATCTTAACCTTAGCTAGACAAGTAGCTAAAGCTAACTTTATTCTTGGTCAAGTTAACTTGTTGATGAACATGCTAGAACATTTACATCTAGAAGTAAGTTTAGTGATGATTACCAGAAGTTGACTGCTGATTGTTAGTCATACAATGACAGTATGTTCCTTTACTTAACGAGAGGTAATGTACATTGATATATCATAATTTAGAAAATGAATTATTATGCATACATGCTGGAATATGCTTAGTTATTGTCAATTAATATGAATGATAGACTAGCATGATAACTTAATACCGCAGCCTGTTGATAGTTTATTTATCTGTTGTTGTTTTTTTTAAATAGCTGAGTAGTTTACTTTCATACCTATTGCATTTAATTGCTTCTTTATTGCTATTAACTCATGCCATAGTTGACCTAGTGTTACGTTCGGCCACTCTCGGCGGCCTTACCCACTGGAACTATTTTTTAATATGTTCCTCCACCCTCTTTGTGTTATTTTTAATAACCTTCCACAGCTGGGAAAAGGCTAGGGTTCTGCGAGGGTCAGCGGCTAGCTAGAGCCATTTTACGTCAATAACGATCCTTTACCAGTTTATGTAATAGTTCAATGATGTATATAAGATCATTGAAATGTAATTTTGTTCTTATTTTACTGTGCATAGTTTTGGAGCTGTAAAATTAACCTTTTAAGCTTTGCTCGATTTCTGGTCTGGATCGAATTCTTTACTTATACTTATTTGTAGACGCCTGTGTTATACATTGATGTGGGTGTACACGGCGGGCTGCTGTGCACGGACTCGTGACTTCCGCTGAAACCAGGACGTGACACATGCTGCTAAAAGTTTAGCAGCATTATGACACCAAATACTGCCTTATGCCAATGTTAGCTAAAAGTATTAGCAGCATTATTATAATGCTGCCATAAAATCAATAGTGTCATTAGAAAATATGCCGCTGAAAGGATTAAATGCTAATTTTAAATTGTTTTATTAGTGGCACGTAATTATAATCCGCTAATACAAATATCTGATTTTAGAAATTAAATTTTAAAATTTATTTTAATTTATATATTTAATTTTTTTTGAGATGCGACCCCTTTATTGTATTTCTTTTTGCTCTTAATTTGCTGCAAATGTGAACAACTAGGATTCAAATTGATGACCTCGAGTACCAACAACCAACGACCCTTTTGCACTTGCGCAGCGACTATTATTTATGTATAGTTTAATTTTTATATTTTAAGTCTTCAGTTTTAACAATTTTAAATTTAAATTTAGATAACCTAAGATTAATTTTAATTTTGAAATATAAAATTGTTAATTTCAAATTAATAGTTTAATATTGAATTTGAAATTTAAATAAAGTTAAAAATTTAAATTTAAAATTAATAATTTTAGAATTAATTTAAAATATAAATTTGAATTTAATTTTAAATTATAGTTTAATTTTTAAAATATACTGTTTCGAATTTTAAACTTTATTTTAAGAATTTAATTCAATAAATCAGGATATATTAATAATTATATTATCTTAGTAATGATATGTTAGTAACAACAGTGCGTATGTTTATTATATTTAAGCGTATTTTACTAATTTATGGCTGCTAATTTATCCTATTTTGTAACCATGTAATAGTAAAAGTGCTGATAAATAATTAAATATAGGGCAATTATCAAGTAATACGCTAATTATATTAACTTGACGATATTTACAATTAAATATTGCGGAGACAAATATTGCGGATTTGTAGCAATTAAGCTCATCTTTATTACATTTCGTGTCATTTTATAAAATGCTAAAAACTTCGGCGGCATTCCTGTAATTTATACTGCTAATTATTCTATTTTGCAGATTAATGATAAATTGCTGCTAAATTAATTAAATTTGCCTGCTGCTAAATTATTAAAATTAGGTGCGTTATCAAAGTAATGCTGTAAATATATTAATTAGTGCTATGTTAAAATAAATGTGCGGCTGACTAAATACGGACCATTGCAGTAGTGCACTAAAGTGTTTCCATGCTCTTGATTTACTATACTCTATTAATGCCACGAAGGTTGCTACTTTTGCTCAGTCATAATGTCACTAAGTTCTTTGTCTCAACTATGTTCAAGTCCAATTCTACATCTGGGGTTCACAACGTTCCAATATCTCAAGTGCATCTTATACTAAAGCATACAAACATATCATATAACAACATGTTCTCAACCAACGATACAATGCATGATCTCTATATACTCATATAATGCTCAAAAGTGACTTTAGACATACAAGAAAATTCAATGAATTTCGGATACACCACCACACTCGTAGGTGCTTAAGGCTACGATTCAGGTTTCGAAATTTTTAGCCGCCTATTTCCTTGCTCGCGGCAAAATGAAGCCAAACAGGCTTTTTCTTGATTTCTGTTGTGTAGACTAGACTCGGATCTTCGAATCCGATCTCCCATACGTGTCATTTCACATCAATTAGGGCTACAGAGATCAAACCCTAGTTGGATCTCATATTTTACCAAAACTCCCCTTTTCAACCCTAGGGTTCACATTGCAATACTCACATAAACACATGTAGATTCACACAATAAATATTACCATTAAAGCTTCTAGATACAACTATAGAAGGTAATTAACTCAAAACCCTACGTTTAGAGTCATGAAAACCCACCTAGGTTCCCAGATTCTCCAAGCTCTAGTGCTACATGCAAATCCCCTCAACGTGGTTTGTTCTCTACAAGCCCCTCCAAGAGCCTCTCTTGCACCCGCCAGTGAGAGAGAATAATGAGAGAGAGTTTTATGAGAAAGAAGGCGGAGGTTTCCTCTTTGGTAGCAAATGTGAGCGAAGTGAGATAATTGAAGTGACAATCACCCCGAATAAACCCACGATGCACACAATTGCACAAAACACCTTCCACTCCTCCTTATTACAATCTGCTCGAACTGGGCATTTTTCGGCTCTACGGGTTCGACCCTGCACAGGGTTCATTGATCTGAAAAGACCAATCCGAACCGAAAAGAAAAGATTAGGCGTAAGAATCTTATGCCGAAGGCAATTCACCTTTGAAAAAGAAAAACTTATGCATTATTTTTTTCCCAAAAAAAATAAAAGACCATTTGTACTTCTTTCTTGCCGATGGAAGTCCTCTTACTGACTCCACCCGTTCGTCAGCGAATCTTCGACAGCGTCCTCTAAGCGTCCTGATGGGTGAATAAAATTGGTAGTTCATGTCTATTGAAAAGATTTTTAAAGGCTTGAGGCTGAGCATGTTCTCCCCAGAATTCAAGGTAGAAGGACAAATCGCAATCTTTATCCGTTACCAGAAAAAGAGTAGTAGCTTACTCAGCGGTCCTGGTTCTATCTCGGCCTCGCACTTCCTCTTCGTACCCGAGAGCATCTGTTTTCTGTGAAAATTGCAATATTTCCTCCCAGCTGTCACCAAGTCCTTTAACACCCTTAAGTGCCATCCAACACATTTCGAACTTTCCGAAGCGTTCCGATAGCCCGCAATAAAGCTTGCACTTTGGTCATTGAACTAAAGTTCGATATAGCTACGAGGTTTCGGATATTACATTCATCCACCGTTATAAAAATGTGTTCGTTCGCGAAACTAAAACACATACTCTAAAACTCTGACGACTGAGATAGGTGGAGGATAGTCTTTCGCAGGGCCTCCTCAAGCTCCCAAGTGCTTCACGCTCTGCATGATGCTCCACTAGACTTTAAACATATGCGAATGTCGACTCCACAACTTCCTTTCTTCTCGATCGAGTCTCAGAATACCACTGATACTCCTCATATGAATATCCTCATGTACTCACGGTTATACTCCAACACGTGAGTCGAATGGCCAGACGTATACTTGCGAATGTTGACACATGAAATTACCGAGTGTATGAACTCCGTCAAGCCTATCAGGCCGGTAGTGCTAATCTTATACCCACCGCCAACCTAACGCTCCAATTATCCAAATGTCCACATTACCGGGGACTTAAGTCTCCACGGACTCCAATCGCTTCCACACCGCGCCTCGGGGACACTCAAAGAACACCGTCTGCCAACCGCACCGAAACTCAAGATCCTTATGACTTTGATCTTTGCAGTAACTCGTTGCCTGATTGTGCCGATCCGCAAACCGTGACGAGCAAGCGCGGAATTTCTCTTCCGCCTCTCGCCAACACATCGGGGCCAAGGAGTAATCTCTTGCACCCACTCGCTCCAATGGATTAGGGAAGTGACACTTCTTTCCATACAAACGCTGTCAAATGCACGCATACAATGCTTTCTTGATAGCTATTATATATGCGAACTCTGCAATCGGACAAAATAGTCGGCCATCTGCCCTTACAATTCAAGTATACCGCTCGAGCATATCCTCAAGATTTGTATCGTTCTTTGCCGAATGACCGGTCACTCTGAGATGAAATGCCCGTGGCTGTGCTAAAACGAGCCGTTCCAAAGGTCTTGCAAAACTCTTCCAAAAATGTAGAAGTGAATTTGGGCGTTTTGATTCAGATAACGTATGGTACCGAACTCCATGCAATTCTTCACAATTTTGTCAAAGATATACCTGAGCTAACTATCTCCGGACCACGTGAGTGTGGATCGCCAAAGAAATGAGCGACTCGGTCAAACCCACAACACCCAAGCGCACTCATGCCCGCCCTTTGTGAGATCGCGGCAACCGGTCACAAAATCCATTGCGGATTGTCCTCCTTCAAACGGGTATTAGAAAGCTTTCAACTTTTATCGCCGAAAATTCGCCCCTCGCTTTACTGTGTTGGCACGTAAGACTTGCGCCTCGAACTCCAATGGTCATTTTTCAATAGCTCGCCACCTAATAATCGTATTTAAGTCTTAGGTCATCTTAGTCCGCTCGGTGTATACTATAGGGAGATTGATGTGCTTCTAGATAATCGCTCCGAATATCTCATTCTCAAGCACATCACCAACGATTTCGGCATCGATAACGTGCGCCGTCGCGTCCAATGCACAAATCATCATCACGTCACTTCACTTCACCCCGCACCTTTGAAGATACGGATCGGTAAGCTTTGGGTGTTCTTTATCCTGTTCCAACAATTCGGTTGAACCACCAAAGCGCTGCGCAGAATTGTCTACCAGCCTCAGGGCTACTATCTCAAGACCAGAACCGTTGCCATCTCTCTTATGCAATTGACAGTTGGTGTGATTGGCGAAACCAAATTTTCTCACCGAATTTTCTACTCGAATGCATCGGCCACGACATTAGCCTTTTCCAATAGTGGTATAGATGTAACATACTCAGATTTTGTATAAAATTAAAATAAATAAAAATAGTGTCGAGAAACTATTTTTATTGAATTTGTAGGAGTTAAAACACTAAGTCAGATAGTGATTGGGGCTGAAATCGGAATGGGAACAGAAGAAGATCTAGAATTTTCTGTTGGAAATGGGACAGATAAATAGCAGAAAATGACATCGTCAGTCAAATTATGAAATTGGATGATAGTCAGGAATTTTATGAGGCTAGATTTAAGGTTTCATAATTTCTTCGAACACCCGTAGGTGAGAAATAAAATCCGGACGGTATATCTGATATAAGATTACAGTTCGGACAGTTTTCAGTGAACCAAACGGGGCGGTCAAACTTGATACCAGCGATCGTCAGCTTTAAGTTAATTAAAACGACGTACTGACTGTCTTAAGTTGCAGCTCAACACGGACATTCCAATGTGAGCTCGGCGAAAGATATCAGATTTTCAAAGTTCGAATGAATAGCTATTGTGGTGTTGGACTAAAAGAGGAGGTTGACTCCTTCTTTTCTTCTCCTTCATTCCGCACAATCCACACACCCCACACGACACGACACACACGCGATGGGAGGGGGAGGAAAACCCTCCTTTCTCTCTAGAGATCTCTCTCATCCTCTAAAATCTCTCTCTAAAAATTGGAGAGGAGTTGTGGGAGAGGTGCTGCGTAACGCGTATTGGAGGGCCGACGTATCGGGCTTTCGGCGACGTTGGACGTGTGTTTCGTCGCAGGCGGTTCACATTAGGTAAGCTTTGGATTTTGCTTAATCTAATGCTTTAGTCTTCTAATAGCCTCTATGATCAGCATTCTTAAACATGGTTTGCTTCTAATTTTAATTTGGATTATTTAGAGATTAATTCATGTTAGGTTAGAATGGGGTTTTTAAAATATGAGGTTTGATCTATTTGACCTCGTAAAAACAATATGCATACGGTAAGACGAACGCATGGCGAAGACGTTTTCGGCCGATTCGTCGAGCCATTACAAGAGTATTGAAGACGATGGACGTTTAGGCTTCGTGTCCGCGGGAGAGGGCCGAGGCGATATATGTAATATTCATGAAAAAATGGATTTGAAGCATCGTGCACATAAACGAAGACCTTTAATTTCGGAGTCCGCTGAATTGGAGGCCGTTCGGGTGTTCCGTGAGAGATCGGCGCCAACCGGGTGCCGGTCTGCCGCGGACGGCCGCATTGCATAGTGTCGACAAGCAATCGCAATGCGAAATGAGGGGCTGGTTGTGCTTACCGAAGCCGACTTAGGTCGCCCTTTATGTCTAAGAAATGAGGATTCTATTGATGCAATTGACATTGAGTATTAAGAATGTGAAAAGAATGCATAGTTAAACATATATAGAACATGCTAGGATGATGCATATGATTAATGCTTGAATGCATAAATATAAATGGCGTATGATGTTAGCTATAAGAACATCATAAAAATAAATGTATGATGCAATGTTGTATAATATGCTAAATGTATATGAAATGAATTAAGTGCTAAAAGAATGACATGAGAATTGCTAAGTATGACTTATTTGATAATGACTATATGTATGTGACAAATCATGTAGCTAGTGGCTATATGTGCCATGATGAGATATTACGAATTACGATATTTCGCGGAATTATGTAAATAGAAAAAACATACTTGATGACATTTGCCATGTTGGTGGAACATGGTGACAAAATCTATATATAGATTAGAGTCGAGTGGGCATTAAGGCCTAGCATCTTGAACTAGCAAACACTTGTGGTGATTGATCATTATATATTCTGTGTCAATTCATGTATGTTAGAACCTATATTGTGTAAGATGTGAGAGTTGGACTTGAACATCAGTAAACAAGGTGACAATACAATTAGAGACAACGATTTGGCATCATAGAAATGTGTATTGTTAAACATAGTTATAACCATATTGACATTGGTCCAGTTTGACATAGAGTGGCATGATTAAATAAGGTAGAAACCTATTTTGACATGTGCAATTGATGACTGAGTGGCTATTGTATCCTCAATTGAGATTGGATCGACACTCACGATATTGTCTTGGCTGAGGGAGTAGCTCCCGCGGGCGGTGCCGCTCCGGAGTGTCACCACTTGGGCGTGTAAAGCACCAGTTGACGGTCCCAGGGAGTTCGAGTCCCCCCGTTATTTAAGCATTTGGTTGTGATTATTGGGGTAACATGCTAACCAGGTAAGTTCGGTCATATGACCCACAATGAGGTGTACAACATAGTATGCATATGAGTTTTATGCGATTTGGTATCCTGTGAGAGGATTTAGGGCTGAGGTGGTAGTAGAGTCCATCGCCTCGAGCCTGGTTCTAGTAGGTAGCTCCGCAGAACGATTGACTCAACAAAAAAAAAAAAAAAAAAAAAAAAAAAAAAAAAAAATGACCGATGTCGGGTGTTACGCCTTAGTAAGGTAGATGAAACTTATGATTTAAACGGTATTGACAGAATTTAGTGATTAGAGGAAACCTTGGATAGTCGACATGGTATGGCTACTGGTTAGCAGATTGAAAGATAGTATCAAATGAACTACTAGTGGTTTGCATAGTTTGTATTATTGCATGATTTGCTATATAGCATTTCATGATATTGCATTCGCTCAGCAAGCATGTTTTAATTCGTTGCATTATAAGATATATTATCTATCTGTTTATTGAACTACCTTGCAGTTGCCTCCCTTAGACCATTATTGGCTCGACTTTTCCTTGTGGGCCGTACCATGGCGTGAACCATGGAGGTTGTCTCACCCCACGTGGTTTGAGGTGTTTACAGTTGCGCACATGTACTTGAGCGGCGCGGCGGCGCGCAGCCGGAGGGCGTGAGCTCCATAGTTAGCGCACCTTACCACGGAGACCGACGATAGTGTACCCTAAGCGCGCTTACTTAGGGTATGTAAAGAATGAAGAATCAAGTTGTATAATTATATTAAATCGGATTGTATTGGAGTTAAATGCTAATAAGTATTTGGTATGTAAAAATGTATGCATATGAATGAATTAATGATATAGGATGTGTTTTATGTTGTTGTAGCCATACCTTCATGTAAATGCAATGCCTTGATGGAACATGTGTTCCTGGTTGGAACTATCGCACGATGTGTAATTTGATTGCTATGCCTGAACGTTACAGTGGGGACGTCCTGTCCGCCAGTACAGAGGTAAACCCTGTCCGTTCGGCGATCTGTCGGCGGTCGCCGACCGGCCAAATAGCGTGGGGCGCGGGTCGTGACAACTAGAATAGTGACATCATAGCTAATTTGCAACCTTCTACAGCACCGCCGCGTACGCATAGCAATTTCCTTCGGGTGATTTAAGTATTGAGAGTCGCTATAATCCGGTGTAAATCTCACAATGTTCACCGGTATAGATAATGCCTCCATACTTTTGTGCGAAATACCGGCGGCTAACTCAATGTATGTTATCGAGCGTAGTTCTGTTCAAACTCATTCAATTGACGAGAGAGCTAAGCATATTACTCTATTCATGTTGCCATTCAAAACACCACGCAGAGACCACTATATAGAAGCATCATTGCTAGCATCACAATGCATCTCCCCCGCGAGTCTGGTAATGTTACGCGGGGACTCCACGAAAGCCGCCGGCCGTGCCGACCGCCATATGCAAAACATATAGGGCTCTACAATAAAAGGTATAAATAAGCCAATAAAAGGAGAACATCTAGCGAGTATTAGTTAGCAAAATATTCTAGCCTTCTATAACACAGTGAACGAATAAAAGATCCAAACAACAACTACTAATAATAAGTCATAAGTAATACAGAGATGTCCGGAAAACAAGTGCTAAAAGAGTTACATAGGTGGTCTTTATACATGGTTACAAAAATCTCTCTCTCCTACTACAACAAAAGAAAGAAGTAACACCTAATCTCGAAGTAGCCTCTCTCAATCTTAGCTAAGCACACCCTCTGCCAGCGATCCTGTGCCGTCCACGTGCCGAAGGCTATTAATAAACCATAACACAGAGATATATATATATATGTGTGTGTATATATATGTATAGAATGTCACGCTCCTTGACCGCCAATTTAGTCGGTTCGGGCACGTCAAACAGACGCTGAATGGACAGAATCTACTCTATCCGCCCAAGGCTCAACAACCAAGATACATGTATAATAAATTTGCCCAGGATAATTTCATTATACATGCCTTACACGAGGACAAGCAATACAACAACATCAAAAGTGAAAGTAATACTAACTAAACATACATTGTCCAATGCCAAAATAAAACCAAATACAAGTTTCATATATTACATCCATTATCCAAAATTACACCATAGGTTTCCAACTACATACATGATGTTCATTTACATAGTACCTTTGTCACGCCCCGAGCCCGCCTATTTGGTCAGTTCGGGCACATCAACAGACGCTGAATGGACAACACCTCTCCTGTCCGCCGAAGGCTCAACAAGACATCAACATGTATACAAACTTTGCGCAAGCAAAAACATATATATACATGGTTTGCACGAGGGCAAGCAATAGCCAAAAGTGAAAGTTCTATACTATACATCATGCAAGTACTATGATTCCTTTTAATCACATACATGCATTTACATTCTTTCATTCTTTCCTTTATACATCTCAAGCTCCCAACATTACATAGCATTTCTTTCATCAAAACATAAGCTTTTACATATAAGCGTCATTATACATTTTGCATCATCAAATACAAAAGATGATAAACTGATATGAAGCTATACTCGGGTGGTCAATGTCTAAGGCGCGATACCTTTACCGTGATCGTCGACCGGCTCGCTCGGCCTCGGCTTTGTAGATGATCGTGGGGTGAGAACTACAACGAAGTTCCCAATGGGTTCGACTGTCGACCTGGCTGACTTTTCTACTAGGTCTAAATCAGGCATAANAATACAAAAGATGATAAACTGATATGAAGCTATACTCGGGTGGTCAATGTCTAAGGCGCGATACCTTTACCGTGATCGTCGACCGGCTCGCTCGGCCTCGGCTTTGTAGATGATCGTGGGGTGAGAACTACAACGAAGTTCCCAATGGGTTCGACTGTCGACCTGGCTGACTTTTCTACTAGGTCTAAATCAGGCATAAGTAGAAGAATAAAGCAGATAGATAGGTAACTATGCTATACAAATGCAGCTAATATGCCTAAACAAAATACAATCAATAAGGATGCTCATGATGCATGCAAGATCCATTTTCCAATACCCAATCCTTTTGGCTAATCTGTAGGTTTTGCCCACGACTCACCAACTCAAATCCCTACTATCGGGGAAATACTCGCTACACCCGACAGGACCGTCCTCTGGGGAAACACCAACCCAGTGATGACTACTCCGAAGCTCATTGCTCAAGGGGGTGCGACCGCCCTCAAACCAAGACTTACAGATGAATATGATCCAATCCTTAGTTATAAGGATGTCAAGTTTAATCCGATCCTTAACTATAAGGATATTATGCTTACTCAAATCCTTAACTATAAGGATGCCTCAATTATGAGGATGTCATGTTCACATATGCCACAATACCAAATATCTCATTCTCTTGCTTTCTTTATAGTCATTAATGCCACACACACCACTACTAGAAAATTAGTCATTAGTGACATTTATTTATGCTGCTAAATGATTAACAAATTGTAATATACTGAACTTTTGTAAATTACGAAGTTCAAGTGTTGGAATAGTAATTGGAATCATTCCGCGACTTTTGAAGGATGGAGGAGAGGTGTTCAGCAAGTTACTGAAGCTAGCAAGTGGTCGGAGGGGGAAAAGTGCATTGCAGATACACTTTTCAACTGTAATGTTCGAACTTGACTGATTGTGAAGCTGGAATATGGACTGGGCATTGAGAGTTAACCCACATCTTTTAATGAGTTGTGGGGAGGTTTCTGACAAGTTATAAGAGTGATCGAATGGTTAGAAGGTCAAAAGTGCATTGCACTTTAGACGTGGAAGCGCGAAGTTTAAGTGTAATATCTCGAAATTGACTGATTATGAAGTTTGATGAGTGGAAGCGATAATTGGAATTACCCTACATTTTCTAAAGGGTTTAGAGAGGTTGGTGGACAGGTATGAGAATGATTAGATTGCGGGAGGCGAGGAAGTGCATTGCTGCTGCGTTTCTGCACATTCTGCATTGCTGTACCGGTACAACATTAACCCTGTACCGGTACAACCAGCCTCAGTAGCAGCAGCTGCGTGGCAGCATGCCTCTTTTGGTCTTTTTACCCCCAAGCTTATCTCTAAGCCTTTTGCATGACCCTTGCAGCTAGCCTAGGGTTGCTGGAGCTCTGAGAATCAGGTGGAGCTGCTTCTCCTTCTCTCTCTAGGGTTTGTTTCTCTCTCTACAAAGAAAGCAAGGGTTAAGTTGGTTTCTTTTTCCTTGCTTGATAATCAGCTAATTGGGAGTGATTGAGAACTGGTATTGAAGGAAAAAGGAGGAGCTTTAAGGAGTGTTCGCAGCCTGGAGCTTAGTAATAACTCGGTTGATCCTTTAGCAAGGTAAACTACTTAACTACTCATGAGTTTTAGGCATAGTAATGAGTTTAAGTAGTATTTGGGATTCTTTTCTTGTTAGCTGAAGTAGAAAAGGCTTTAGCCACTGCAAATCAGAGATGGATGTGAGTTCTCAGCTTCAATCCTTATAAGAAGCTGAGCTAAAGTTTCGAAAATGTAAGTAATCAGCTATTGGACTCATGTTGATACTATATTGATAATAATGATGATTGATAAAGCTGATTTTGGTATTGTGCACAGCAGCTCAGAAGCTTATTTTAGGCTGAGTATAGGGACCCTGGGAGCTGATTTGGATACACTAGAACCTGTAAGTGATGCGAATTTTAGTTGGGAATCTATGCAAGCTAAATTTTAGCCCATATTAAATAGTCGCATATGGGTACTAATGATGTTCCTTGGTAGTGTTTGCAGCAGACTTGCGAAAGGTGGTTGATTGTTCTCGGCTGATATTTAGAAGCTTTTGAGGGTTAACTTGAGTACGTTCACCTGGACCAAAACAGGAATTTAATTATAGCCTGTACTAGCAGGATATTGAACCATTTCGGTTGGGAATTGTGAGCTGTCAGGATCAGTTTTAATGTATTCCAACCTGAATTGAAGAACAATTCAAGTGTGGATATTTCTAAGGCATTTGACGGATTTGGATTACCTTCAATTGCGGAAGCCTCGACATATTGGTGGGTCGGACCTTCCCGAAATGGGTGAATTCCCCCTATGTCTCCTTTGACATTATGAGTTGAAGTTACTACATATTCATGTGAATATATGTATAGTTCAAGGCATTGAGACATGCGTTAATGTGTAGATCATATTGGATATGATAGCATCTTTAAACAGTAATGGAAGACTTATGACTTGTTGCTCTACATGGTCACATGTTGAATTACTATGTATTCATGATACTAGTAGATTGCATATTCAATTTAACTTGATGTTATTCCAGAGGATATAATGGTAAATTTGGGAATGTGCCATTTAGCTCAATTGATTAGAAAAAGGGAATGATGTACATAGGATTAGACTATGCAAATTGATATGGCAAGTATAATGGCTAACCTTTGAATACATCATGTACAGGCAATTGTTTGAGTATGTATTCATAATTGTGGAATGAATAGTTTAAAGATCATGTGAAGAGTATTCTATCGCTTATCTTACCTGTTTGCATTAGCCTGTTAGTTCCTACTTCCACATGATAGATTCGTCTGAAGTTCATGATATGGTATATGATCTAGTTAAATAACTAGAATATTGCATGATGGCATAACTTGAATGTTATACAACTAATTATAATCTAGTAAATGACTAGATCTGGACATGATAACATACTTGTGTAATCAAGTAGAAGTAATTACATAGTATTTGTTTGCCTAAGTAGTAAAGGTTTATATTGGACTACAGGATATGTGCCATGAGTCTTTGAAGATGACTTTAGTAAACCACTTTCCTTATGTGTAAGGAGTAGTGAGAGGACTATGAGTGAGTGTCCAGGTGTAGCCTGAGAGAATCAGTAGGATGATGTAAAGCTTAAACTTGTCAAGTTATACTAGCTATTGGTAGAATCAAGTCAACAAGTGTTGATAGTGACTTATAATTGGGCACTACAGTATCGACCTTGGTCGAGTTGAGATTCCATGTCAGAGGCATGATGCTGTTGAGATATTTGTGCCATGGATTATAGCTTACATGCCATTACGCTCTTTCGCACACGCTTGCGGGGGTCGCGCCCCCCAAGCCAGCACTCCGGAGTAGCTTAGCGACAGATGCTCGCTTATGTACGAAGTGAGCGCCGAAGTGGAATGCCGTGGGGAGTGTATACTACCACGGGGCCATTAGGCACGGCGCGGCTTTGAACTTACCTTGTGTAAGTCTGTTTGAAAATTGGGTTATAATAAGTACTTTAACCTTAGCTAGACATAGTAGTAAAGTTACTTTATGTCTTTGGTCAAGTTAACTTGTTGATGAACATGCTAGAAAGTTGACATCTAAAGTAAGTTTAGTGATGAATAACCTAGAAGTTGACGTCGTGATTGGTTAGTCATACAATGACAGTATGTTTCCTTATTACTAACGTAGAAGGTTATTACATGATATTATCAGTAATTTCAGTAAAATGAATTATTATGCATAGCATCTGGAATATGCTTAGTTAATTGTCAATTAATAGGAATGATAGAATCTAGCATGATAACTAATACCTGCAGCCTGTTGATATTTATTTATTGTTGTTGTTTTTTTTTTAAATAGCATGAGTAGTTTACTTTCATACCTATTGCATTTAATTGCTTCTTTATTGCTATTAACTCATGCCATAGTTGACCTAGTGGTGTACTTCGCCACTCTCGGCGGCTTACCTACTGGGAACTATTGTTTAATAGTTCTCACACCCTCTTTGTTGTTGTTTTTACAGAGCCTTCCACAGCGGGAAAGGCTAGTGTTCCTGGCGAGGGGTCAGCGGCTAGCTAGAGCCTTCTTGACGTCAAATAGACGATCTTTACCAGTTTATGTAGATTAGTTCAATGATGTATATTAAGATCATGTGAATTGTATTTTGTTCTAATTTACTGTGATAAGGTTTTGGACTGTATAAATTTAACCTTTTAAGCTTTTGCTCTGATTACCTGGTTGGAATCGAATCTTTTACTATACTATTTGTAGACGCCTGGTGTATACTTGAGTTGTGGTGTACACGGCGGGTCTGTGCACGCGACTCATGAGCTTTCGCTGAAATCCAGGGCGTGACACAAATGCTGCTAAAAGTTTTAGCAGCACATGACACCAAATACTGGCTATGCCAATGTTGCTAAAAGTATTAGCAGCATTTATTATAAATGCCGCTAATATAAATCAATTAGTGTCATTAGAAATATGCCGCTGAAAGGGATTAAATGCTAATTTTAAATTGTTTATTAGTGGCACGTAAATATAATGCCGCTAATACAAATATCTGATTTTAGAAATTAAAATTTTAAAATTTTAATTTTAATTTTATATTTAATTTTTTTGAGATGCGACCCGCTTTATTTATTTCTTTTTGTCTTAAACTTTGCTGCAAATGTGAATCAACTAGGATTCAAACTTGAGACCTCGAGTACCAACAACCAAGCCCTTTGCCACTTGTGCTAGCGACTATTAGTTATGTATATTTTAATTTTTTATATTTTAAGTCTTCTATTTTAAAATTTTAAATTTTTAAATTTAGATACTAAATTTAAATTTTTAATTTTGAAATATAAAATTTTAAGTTTCAAAATTAATAGTTTTAAATTTGAAATTTGAAATTTAAAATAAATTTAAAAATTTAAAATTTAAAAATTAATAATTTTAGAATTTAAAATTTAAAATATAAATTTTAGAATTTTAAAATTTAAATTATAAGTTTAATTTTTAAAATTATATGTTTCGAATTTTAAACTTTATTTTTAAAATTTTTAATTCTAAATAAATTAGGGATATATTAATAATTATATATTAATTAGTAATGATATTTAGTAACAAGTGCTGCTAGTTTATTATATTTAGCGTCATTTACTAATTTATGCTGCTAATTTATCCTATTTTGCAACATTAATAGTAAAGTGCTGCTAAATAATTAAATATAGCGGCAATTATCAAGTAATACTGCTAAATATATTAATTGACATGATTTAAATAAATATTGCGGAGCAAATATTGCGGCATTTAGCAATAAGTGCTGCTACTTTATTACATTTAGTGTCATTTTTTATAAAATGCTAAAAACTTCGGCGACATTCACTAATTTATACTGCTAATTTATTCTATTTTGCAGAATTAATAGTAAATTGCTGCTAAATTATTAAATTTGCCGCTGCTAAATTATTAAATTTAGCGGTAGTTATCAAGTAATGCTGTTAAATATATTAATTAGAGTTATTTAAATAAATGCTGCGGCCGCTAAATCATGAATTTGTAGTAGTGCACTAAGTGTTCCATGCTCTTGCATTTACTATACTGATTAATGCCACAAGGTGCTACTTTGCTCATGTCATAATGTCACTAAGTTCTTTGTCTCAACTATGTTCAAGTTACAATTCATACATCTATGGGGTTCACAACTTGTTCAATATCTCAAGTGCATCTTTATACTAAAAGCATAGAAACATCATATAACAACATGTTCTCAACTCAACCCTACAATGCATGAATCCTATATACTCATATATGCTCAATAAGTGACTTTTAGACATACAAGGAAATTCAATGATTTCGGATAGCACCACCAACCTCGTAGGGTTGCTAACGTGCTACGATTCAAGTTTCGAAATTTTTAGCCGCCTATTTCCCTTGACTGCGGCAAAATGAAGCCAAAACAGGCTTTTTCCTTGATTTCTTTGTGTAGACTCGTCGGATCTTCGAATCGAGTCTCCCAACGTGTCAGTTTACACGTCAATTAGGGCTACAAGAGATCAAACCCTAGTTAGATCTCATATTTACCAAAACTCCCTTTTCAACCCTAGGGTTTCCACTATTGCCAAATACTCACATAACACATGTAGATTCACACATAAATATACCATATAAGCTTCTAGATACAACTACTAGAAGTAATTAACTCAAAACCCTAGCTTAGAGTCTTGAAAACCCACCTTAGGTTCCCAGATTTCCTCCAAGCTCTTGTACAATAGCAAACTCCACCCTCAACTTGGTCTTCTTCTCCACCAAGGCCCCTCCAAGAGCCTCTCTTTCACCCACCCTAGTGAGAGAGAATAAGAGAGAGAGTTTTAGAGAAAGAGAGGGAGAGGGTTTCCTCTTTGGTAGCAAATGTGAGGGAAAGTGAGAGAGAAGAGTGACAATCACCCCCGAATAAACCCCACATGCACACAATTGCACAAAACACCCTCCACTCCTCTTATTACACACTGCTCGAACTGGGCATTTTTCGGCTACGGGGTTCGGACCCTGCACAGGGTCCGTACCCCGAGAGCATGTTTTCTGTGAAAATTGCAGAATTTCCTCCCAGCTGCTCACCAAGGTCCTTTAACACCCTTAAGTGCCATTCCAACACATTTCGAACTTTCCGAAGCGTTCCGAAGCAATCAACTTCGCACTTTGGTCAATTTGACTAAAGTTCGATATAGCCTACCGAGGTTTCGGTATATTACATTCTCCACCGTTTAAAAATTGTTTCGTCCGCGAAACTAAACACATACCTTAACTCGACGACTTGAATAGGTGAGGATACGTCTTTCGCATTGCCTCCTCAAGCTCCCAAGTGGCTTCACGCTCTACATGATTGCTCCACTAGACTTTAACATATGGAATTGTGCGACTCCACAACTTCCTTTCTTCTCAATCGAGAATACCCACCGGATACTCCTCATATGACATATCCTCATGTAACTCCACGGGTTCATACTCCAACACGTGAGTCGAATTGCAGATATACTTGCGGAGATTTGACACATGAAATACGTTATGAACTCCCGCATGCCTCGGCGGTAGTGCGAGCTTATACGCCACTGCACCTACACGCTCCAATATCTCAAACGGCCCAACATACCGGCGACTAGGCCCAACATACCGGCGACTAAGCTTCCCACGGACTCCAAATCGCTTCACACCGCGCATGGGTGACACTTTCAAGAACACGCGATCTCCAACCACGAACTCAAGATCCTTATGACGTTTATTTGCATAACTCTGTTGCCTTGATTGTGTCGTCGCAAACCGTTGACGAGCAAGGCGAATTTTCTCTTCCGCCTCTCGCAACACATCAGGGCCAAGAGTAACTCTCTCACCCACCTCGCTCCAATGGATAGGGAAGTGACACTTCTTTCCATACAAAGCTTCGAATGGCGCCATCGCAATGCTTTCTTGATAGCTATTATTATATGCGAACTCCGCCATCGGCAAATAGTCGTGCCATCCGCCCTTACAATCAAGTATACACGCTCGAAGCATATCCTCAAGGATTTGTATCGTTCTTTCCGAATGACTGTCACTCTGAGGATGAAATGCCGTGCTAAAATCGAGCCGTGTGCCGAAAGCGTCTTGCAAACTCTTCAAAAAATGAGAAGTGAATTTGGGGTTTCGATCCGATACTATGATACCGGAACCCCATGCAATCTCACAATTTTGTCAAGATATACCTGAGCTAACTTATCTCCGGACCACGTGGTGTGGATCGGCAAGAAATGAGCCGACTTCGTCAAACCCACAACCACCCAAATCGCATCATGCCCGGCTTGAGATCGAGGCAAACTGGTCACAAAATCCATTGCGATGTCCTCCCATTTCCAAACGGGTATAGACAAGCTTTGCAACTTTTTCGCCGAAAATCGGCCCTCTGCTTTTACTTGTTGGCACGTAAGACATTGCGCCACGAACTCCCCAATGTCAGTTTTCATGCTCGGCCACCAATAATGTACTTTTAAGTCTTGGTACATCTTAGTGCCGCTCGGCTGTATACTATAGGGAGATTGATGCGCTTCTAGCATAATCGCCTTTCGAATATCCTCATTCTTAAGCACACACCAACGATTTCGGAATCGAAGTGCACCGTCGGTCCCAATGCCGAAATCATCATCACGTCCACCTTCAACTTCACCCCGCACCTTTTGAAGATACGGATCGGAAGCTTGTTGTTCTTTAATCCTTTCCAACAAGGTCGGTTGAACCACCAATGCGGCGAGAATTGTCACCACCTCAGGAGCTACTATCTCAAGACCAAACCGTTGCATCTCTTTATGCAATGACAGTTGGGGTATGATTGGCGAAACCAAATTTTCCACCGATTTTCTACTCAATGCATCGGCCACGACATTAGCTTTTCCAGAGTGGTATAGAATAGTGACATCATAGTCTTTTAGCAACTCTAAGCACCGCCGCTGTCGCATATTCAATTCCTTCTGGGTGAATAAGTATTTGAGACTCTTATAATCCGTGTAAATCTCACAATGTTCACCGTATAGATAATGCCTCCATAACTTCAGTGCGAATATAACCGCGGCTAACTCAAGGTCATGTATCGGGTAGTTCTTTTCATAACTCTTCAATTGACGAGAAGCATAAGCAATTACTCATCCATTTTGCATCAAAACACACCCGAGACCACTATAAGAAGCATCATTGTATATCACAATGCTCTTCCCCGGAGTCGGTAATGTCACGCCTCGGGACCCAGCGAAAGCCCGCCCGGCACGTGCCCGACCCGCCATATGTCTAAAACATATAAGGCGTCTACAATAAAACGATAAATAAAGCAATAAAAGGAGAACATCTAGGAGTATTAGAGCAAAATATATCTAGATTCTATAACAAGGAAATCGAATAAAAGATCCAACAACAACTAAATAAAAGTCATAAGTAATACAAGAGATGTCCAAAAATAAGTGCTAAAAGAGTACATAGGTGGTCTTTATACATGGTACAAAAATCTCTCTCTCGCTACTACAACAAAAGAAAGAGTAACCACCTAATCTCGAAGTAGCTCCTCTCAATCTAGCTAAGCGACACCCTTGCCGCGATCCTGTGCCTCCGCCGGTGCCGAAGGCTATGAAATAAAACCATAACACAAGGGGCGTGAGAACTATTAATTAATAGTTCCCAGTGGGCAATTACTGACTTAAGTGAAAAGCGCCACTAGGCCCAAAAGAGCTAAAAAGATAAGTAAACCAGTAAAAGCAATATAAACGACATGTAAATGAACATGTAAACTCGCTACCACATGATGTCTCTACTTAGCATGAATTTGCATAAGTAATGAAGCTACCGTAGCATGTAAGTGCATGAGTATAACTAACATAATGTCCACAAGCTAAATAGTACAATGTCACTGTTTACTATTCTAATCAAAGTCCACTTGGCATGTTAACGACTTAAAATTCAAATCTTGTAAGACCCACCTGAAGGCTGTCTGGCCTGAAGACCCACCCGTAGGCTGTCTGGCCAGGTGCCGTGCCTAATGGCCCCGTGGTAGTCAACATCCCCACTCTAGGAATGAGCCTTGCCCACGACAATCCACTTCGGCGCCCAATCCCGCACAGCGAGTATGTATCGCGATGGCTATCTCCGGAGTGCCGGCTTGTAGGGAGCGACCCTCACAAGCATGTGCGACTGAGCACAAAGACAAGTAAACATATAAGTCTATCTCAAGTCTCAAGTCATCATGTCTAAAATATGGAATATAGCGACTGTGTCGATGGCCTATCACTATGTCATCATGTCTAAAACACGGAATATAGTCGATGTCCAATGGCCTACCTTTCACGCCCCGAGACCGCTACCAATTTGGTCCGGTCCAGGCGCATCGAACAGACGCCGAACGGACAGGACCTCCCCTGTCCGCCCAAGGCTAACCAACTGATCATGTATAAGAATCTGCCCAGGAATCAATTCATAAATAAACGATCACAAGGAGCACCACTAGTGCTAACAACTAAGAGCAAGATACGAGTATGAAACATACAAGTAGATAAAGAGAGAAAGCTCTATCTATTACATTCATTCAACTTAATACATTTGATTCCATCTTTTACATTCTTCCAAAACATAAATACAAGCACTCAACCTCACCCTATACAACATCTACTCTCAAACATAATACAAGGTAGAGCTAATGCAAAAGGGTAGGTAGCTAATGCAACTAGGGCGCTAGGCCCTTACTACAATCCTCGCGCTCACCAGGGACACCCGGGCTCGAACCTGAAAAGAGTGGGGTGAGAACTATCTTCCATAGTTCCCAACGGGCTCGGCCGCCGACTTCGCCGGTCTCCCCACTAGGTCCAAGTGGGCACGAGTAGATAAACTGATAGATAGATATAAAAGCTGTAGAAACAGATAGTAAACTACTCTACTGTTGTAATGCACTGGATCTTGCAAATCACAAGATTCGAGTGTTTGATCTGTGTGTGGAGCCTTTCCACAGTTTTTGGAGGGTCGTTGATAGTGTTCCGACCCTTGGCACGCATCCCGAGGATGTCGGAGTGAGACTTGGCACCAAAATTCCAAAACCAAAATTTTTGGTCAGCTCTCGGATAGCCTGCAGCAGAGCTTGTACCGGAACAAGACTGGTCTTGTACCGGTACAAGGTTGATGGTTGTACCGGTACAGCCATCGGGCTTGTACCGGTACAGAGCCGCAGACCCCGCGACCCGAGCCTCGGGTTTGCATTTTCGTGGGCCTTGTATCGGTACAAGAGCCCATGTACCGGTACAAGGAGGCAGTTTTGTGCAGAATGAAACTGCAGGGGGTTTTGTGCTTTTGTAGCCTTCTATTAGTAACCCCACGCCCCTTAGGGCTTCCCTGAGCTTCACAGCAGCAGGAGAAGAGGTAGGGGAGTTCTCCACACCCTCCCTCTCTATTTCATTGATCTTGGTTGGTTTAATTTATGATTTAAGCCTCTCTTTTTTCCTCTTTTTGCTTCTTGGTGTTCTCCCTCCATGGAAGGAGCTTGAAGCTTGGTTTTGGAGCTTGTTTGAGGGGAGATTTTCAGATTTTGGGGACTTGGAATCCCAAAGTAGAGTTTTTTACATTATTTAATTCCTAGTTTCCTTTTCTAATTCGAAGATTGGAGAAACCTTCGGAGGTTGTTCACNTCTGCGGGACCCCACATAGGCTATCCTTCGGGACCCCAAATAGGCTATCCCTATCCCACGGGACCCCACATAGACTATCCCTCGTGACCGACTCCGGAGAGCACTACTTGTGTGGAGCGACCATCACAAGTTAGAAGCAGACAATGAGTATGATCCAAATCTCCCACCTCAAGGGTGCCCTATCCTCTAGGGTTGCTATCACTATAGTCATGGGTTCCATATAAGCTACAACTTACACATGCCACTCGTTCTTGTTCACTAACGACTAAATGCCACTCGTTCTTTTGTTTCAACCCTTGCATCATTCTTTCATCGCCGCACTATAGGATTTCAAGTCTCGACCCAATCCTCATCAATCCCCTATATCCAGCAATTCATACATAATATAGCATCAAATAGGAAAGCATAAGGAAAGGCAATGCACACTATCTTATAATGCATGTGAACACAGGATGCAAGATCTCAAAATACTAAGACATAAAAGGGAGCCCGATTGCTTCGGGATGGACACCACCCACCTTTTGGCGATGCCGCGACGGTAGAAAACTCGATACTGTGGTCTTCGCATGTCGCCTCAACTCCTCGGGGCGAAGCGAGCCCTCAAGTACTCGTTTTGGCGATAACTCCGCACTCGCTCGTCGGATCGGCAAACCGTCTTCGCCGATGCGTTCCGATACCTAGCAATTTGGTTTACGACCTATTAAAATAGATCAAAACCCTAGATTTCCAAAAATTCCAAATCCGTGCCCTAGGTTAGCAACGGTGAGGAAATCCGTGGTGCGAGCTTCAAATGCGAGCTCGAACCATCTATTCATCTCCTCTAGGTTCCATTCGAACCAATTCTAAGCAATAAAAACCCCAAACCCTAGAAATACCATTAGAGGGTTTAGAGCTTACCTCTATATAAGCTCTAAGCTTGCTCTAGCTTGAAGGAGAGAGGGAAGAAGACAATCTTCTTCTTCTTCTTTGTCTTCTCCTTTATCTTCTTCTTCTTTTCCTTCCTTTTCTTCCTCTCCTTCTTCTTCTCCTTCTATTTCTCACTAGAGAGAGAGAGGGAAAGAATGTGAGAGGTTAGAGAGCAAATGAGAGAGAGAAGAGGTCCCCCAGCCTCTATTAAAGGCCATTTTGCAGATAGCCCCCTCAACTTTTTATCCTCCAAACCAGCCCTCTATGGGCATTTTCGCAGTGAGGGACCGGTCCCAGCTCGGGGAGACCGGTCCCCGAGAGCTCTCCATCTCGGGCAGAAGGATTTTGCGTTCGGGAACCAGTCCTTGCCTGAGAGACCGGTCCCCGGGAGACCGGTCCTTGTCCGAGAGACCGGTTCCCGAGAGTGGGTTGTAATACACCGAACTTTTGCAAATTGCAGAGTTCGAGTGTGTTGAAGGCAATGTGGAACTATCCTAAATATTCTAAAAGGCTTGGACAAGTTTTTGGACAAGTTAGAGGGTGATTGGAAAGCTATAAGCAAGAAAGTGCATTGATCTGGCGAAATCAGTGTTTTTCTGCTTGCTGTACCGGTACAGCCATCACCTTGTACCGGTACAGACTGGCAGAAACGTGGCAGCAAGGGTCGTTTGGTCATTTCACATCTTGATCCCTATCTACTTGACCCAGCACGACTCTGGGAGCTCAGTAAAGGTTGCTGGAGCTCAGGAGATTATTCTTCCACCTTCCTCTCTCTCTCTCTCTAGAGTTTTTCTCTCTCTACATAGAATTCGCCGATTTCGCTCGTTTCCGTCGCATCGCGTGTTCTTCGCTAGTTGCGAGCGTTGCGGAGCTTATGTGGATGTGGGAAGGCGTGTTTTGGAGAGATTTTCGCAGCTCTGAACCAGTGAGGTGCTGGTTGGAAGCTTAAGCAGGTAATCGACTCAATTTCTCCACTCTTGACGTTCTATTAGTCGAATTGAGTGTGGATTTCGAGATTTTTGCTCTTGGCTGTGCTAGACTGAGATTTCAGCAATTAAATATGAGTTAATTAGCTGTGAATGACCCTCCTTAGACCAGGGATAAGCTACTTTGAAGCTTATTAGAGATGTTTCGCTATTTATGAAGCTATTTCGGACTATACGCGGGTTATTCGATCGAATTGATGCAGTTTGGAAATTGTTTCTTCGCAGCAGGTCTTCGAGCTTCGTTGAGCTGAATGTGTACCCTTTGAAGCTGGGTTGGAAGGTGTTCTAACCATGGGTAAGCAGGAATTTCTGTTAGGAATTCCATTTTTTGCAAGAATTGAACTATATAAGCTCATATACATGCATTTTGACGCCGTTTCGGTATTGTTCGCAGCGAGAGGATATTTGACCATTGGGCCGCCTTCGATTGGCATTGGAGGGCCTTCCGAAAGCTCAGCTTGAGGTATTAAGCTAGCCGAAGCAGGGAATTAAGTTATTACTTTGTACTATGTGTGATTGGAGCCGACATGGGATTATTAAGTAATCGTTTCGACGCGATTCTGTTTCAGCAGGTCCAGAGACCGTTTGAGCTGAGTTTGGAGCTTCTATTGGGCTATTTTGAGCTTAGTGATAGGTGGGTTTGACCTAACCAGAGCAAGTGAA
>NW_017893360.1:32325-67443 GCF_001540865.1 Ananas comosus
TCTCCGCTCCCCTATGTTCTATATGTCCCTATATGAATGGTTTTTGTAGTGCGCTTTTTGCGACTATGTGATTGATATGAATTTGGACATTTTGCCACATCGTTTGATATTTTGACATTGTACCTCTAAGTAGAGATATCATGTTGTAGTAAGTTACATTTTACGTACCTTTTGTTTTTCTACATTATAGTCACTGACATCTATTGTAGCTTTGGGCCTTGTGGTGCATTCACTGAAGTCAGTAATTGCCCACTGTGAACTATTCTTAATAGTTCTCACGCCCCTGTTTCTATGTTCCCTTTTAAGAGCCTTCGGCACCGGCGGAGGCACGGGATCGCGGCAAGGGTGTCGCGTAGCTAGTTCGCGGAGAGTTCTTTTGCCTAGGTGGTTTACTCCTCCATTTTATATTTTGAGAGAGTGTGAGGTTTTGTACCCTGTATAGAGAGACCACCTTGTACCCTTTTAGCACTTGTTATGAGATCCCCATTGTACTTACTTTATGTTTTATTTAGTGGATTTACAGTTTCAACTTTATCCCTTGTTGTAGCATTTAGACTTTTATCATGCTCTGATACTACTAGATGTCTTGTATTATTGCTTTTACTATTGTTGTTCCTAGACGCCTTATACGTTTTAGACGTATGGCGGGTCTGGGCACGCGCCGGGCGGGCTTCCGCTGGGTCCCGGGGCGTGACAGCATACTACCACGGGGCCATTAGGCGCGGCGCAAGCCGGACTACCTTGGGTAGGTCCTGATGAATGAAAGGAAAACTCTATTGAGGTGAAAGTACTAAATGACAAAGGATAGTAATGAATGCTTATTAGTTAAAGTGTACAGTAGTAACTTTCACATTCGTGCTTATATTCATGTTTATGTTCATGATTACAGAAGTTGCTATATCTCTATTATGCAAATGATTCATTACTGTAGAAAGCTATTACATGTTGATTACATGCTCATTACTTGTTAGCATCCTGCTTATAGATCATGCAATTATCGTTTTTGCTTTCATTTAGTACATCATGAGCCTAGTGGTGTAATTCGCCGAGGCTGGCGGCTTACCCACTGGGAACTATTGTTTATAGTTCTCACGCCCTTTTTGGTGATTGTTTTTACAGAGCCATCTACTGGAGAGGTTAGGGATCGTGGCAAGGGAGTCGCGTCTAGCTAGACATTACTAGGAGCATGCTAGTCGATCACCTTGCTACTCAGGCTACGGCCGAGGGTGATGTCCCTATATATAGAGAGACCACCATTGTACCTATTTTTGTATACCCCGTGATGTATATTTACTGCTGAACCAGATACTATAGTTGTGATATTTTCTCTTTTAGTTGAGATTTTGGATTGTGTACTCCTTATGCTATTGTTGATAGTATTATCGATCGACTTGTACTTTGCTCTGATATCAGGATAGGATTTTCTATGTTTTTTTCCTATCGACTTGTGTTCTTGTAAACGCCTTATATACTGCAGGTGTATGGCGGGTCTGTGCACGTACCGGATATGCTTCCGCTGGTACCTGGGCGTTACATGGGTTTTCGGGACTTAGCCAAATTTCGGCTATTTTCGCTGGGCCAACGTTCGGGGACCGGTCCTTCACTGCCAGGGACCGGTCTCATCAAAGACCTCCGCAGCCCAGCCTGATGGGACCGGTCCCTCCATGCCAGGGACCGATCCCCGAGAGAATTTCTGCCCCAGTACAGATTTTGCACTGGTGCTCCCGTGGACCTTTCCTTAATGCACTTTATGCATTATAATCACCTTCGGACTTTCCGAAGCTTACACGCTCGACAAATAGTCAATTCCAATCAAAGTCTAATCCTCGGACTTCGAGGATCCACTTCCTTACACTACCACTATGTCTTTATGTTGCAGTTTCATAGTTTACTAGTTCAAGTGCCCCTTTATGGCATTTTTGTCCAATAAGTCCAAGCATGATTTTGGTGTTCATGAATACACAATTTGAGTCATTTTGAACATAGGAGACGAGTTTTTCAATTGCTAACATGAATACTTCTCACATGCATGCAAAACACCCAAAATGCTCTACTATATAGAGTGTAAGGCAGGCATTTTAAGTATTCTAAAATTCATAGAAATTCTATCTATCATGAATATGCATGAATTTTAACGTTACGACGTGTATAACACCCATAGGGGACATTTTGCCCCGGTTTCATGAAGTTAAACCCACCACAACTCTTGCAATCCTTCGTTTGCTCCGACGAAGGTGTCCACTAGTCTTCTAGCACCCTAGAGGTGTAGAAACAAGAGTTAAACGGACCTTACGAACAATACACGGCTCAAATATTAAGCATCTCATGCATAAGGGTGAAAAACTCACCGAATGTGAAGAAATCCCTCATGATCTCCAAATAGGAGGTAGAGGCCTTCAAAACCAACCTAAACAAAGATTCTAAACCAATCAATTTGGTTCTAGAAGCTACAAATCCAAAGTTCCCAAAAATAATCCTAAATCTCATATCTAGGGTTTCATCTACCATAAAGCATCAAAATTAAAATTTAGATAGAGAGAATAAGCTACTAACCTCTCAGGAGCTTCAAACCAAGCTCAAAGTCCTCTAGGTTCAAGGGTCTTCCCTCAAACAAACCCCAAGTCCAAGCTCCAAGCCTCTATCAAGGTGGAAATTGCTCCAAAAGGCAAAAAGAGAAGTAAATCCACCAAAATCCAAGCAAAATGGGGATCAAATTCAAATAGGATGGTGAAGAGAGCTCCCTTACCTCTTTCTCTTCTGGTGCAAGGCTCAGGGAGAGCCCTAGGGGTATGGGGGATCATATAGAGATGCCACAATTGCAAAAACACCCCTGTAGTTCAAACTGCTCAAAATCTGCCAAAGTGTACCGGTACACGGAAAAGTGTACCGGTACAAATCCTGCAAAAATATGAACCCGAGCCTCGGGTTGGCAGAAAAACAGAAGTGTACCGGTACAACCATCAAGGTGTACTGGTACAAATCTTGTACCGGTACAACCATCGACCTGTCACCGGTTTCACCATGTGCAGAGTGCAATCTGAGGGCAGCCTAAGTCCATCCCTTTGGTGACCTTAGCGCTACATAAAATACCATAATCCTCGGGATGCGAGCTATGGGTCGGACCATTGGCCACGACCCTCCAGAATATCTGGAAAAGTGCAGAACTCTGCTCCAACACTCGAACCTTGTAATTTGCAAAGGTCCAGTGTATTATAGGTAAGGCAAGCACCGGGGTCTTTCAACTCCTCGAAGCTCCGATCGCAATCGTCGCTCCACACATACTTTACTCCTTTGTGCATAAGGCGCGTCAGTGGAGTAGTTATTTTAGCAAACCCCTCCACGAATCGCCGATAATATCCCGCAAGACCAAGAAAGCTGCGGACCTCTGCAACGCTCGTCGGGCGAGGCCAATCCTTAATTGCCTCGACTTTCTTCGGATCCACCGAGACTCCACTCCTGGATATCACATGGCCTAAGAAGGTAACCTTCGAAAGCCAAAAATCGTATTTCTTTAGCTTGGCATAAAGCTTCTCTTTTCGGAGTATTTGCAACACGGTTCTCAAATGCTCCTCGTGTTCCTCCTCACTTCGCGAATAAACCAACACGTCGTCAATGAACACCACGACGCATCGGTCCAACAATGGCCGGAAGACTCGATACATCAAGTCCATAAATGATGTAGGGGCATTAGTAAGCCCAAACGGCATCACCGTAAACTCGTAGTGGCCATATCGTGTACGGTACGCCGTCTTGCGCACATCCTTCGGCCTAATCTTCAACTGGTGATACCCCGACTGAAGATCAATCTTCGAATATACCCGCGACCCTTGCAACTGGTCGAATAGATCGTCAATTCTCGATAACGGGTACTTATTCTTAATTGTCACCTTGTTCAACTCGCGATAATCCACGCAGAGTCGAAGTGTCCCGTCCTTCTTCTTTACAAATAGCATAGGAGCTCCCCACGGTGACACACTCTGCTTCGCAAAGCCCTTATCAAGTAAGTCTTGCAATTGAGCTTTTAACTCTACTAACTCCGCCGGTGCCATTCTATACAGAGCCTTTGAAACTGGCGTCGTTCCGGGAACCAAGTCAATAACGAACTCGATCTCCCGGTCCGGTGGTAATCCCAGTAACTCTGTCGAAAACACATCCGGAAATTCACGTGCTACTCGAATATCCCCAAGCATCGGGGGCTTCCTTTGAGTCTCCACCATCGTCGCCAAATAGGCCACACATCCACCTTTAATCATCTTTCTTGTCCTCGACGCCGATACAGTCACCGCGAAGCGCGAGCTTTTACATGCATGATACACCACCTCCTCTTGGTTAGGTTCACGAAAAGTGATCACCTTGCTCTCACAATCAATAACAGCATAATACTTTGAGAGCCAATTAATTCCGAGGATAACATCATAGCCCCACATCTGGTTCAACACAAGAAAGTCCGCCAGCATAATCCACTCACCTATCTGTACTGGACAAGCCTTGCACTCCTCGTGGACACTAAAAGAATGCTCTGGTGCATTAACCCACCAATAATCCGGGCTATACAACACTTCAATGCCATGTGGTCTAGCGAACGACGCGCCAATGAATGAGTGAGATGCACCAGTATCGAATAATGCTCTAGCTCTAGTGCCTTTAATTAAAACAGTACCTGCCACAACGTCATCTGGTACGGCAGGCTCTTCTACCTGAGTGGTGAAAACTCGTCCACTCGGTGCTGCTCGAGATCCCTCCGGCTGACGTAGTACTGATGAGCGTCCAGCCGACATAGCAGGTGGCAACCACGCTAGCTGTCTCGGGGTAGACGGAGCTGATGCCGCTGTCGGGGCAGACGACGTCCAACTCGGGCACTCTCGGATAACGTTTCCAGGCTGGCCGCACTTAAAACACCTTCCCTAGCACTCGACCGGCAGTTGATGATCACGGCCGCAGATAGCACATCGGGTAGGCCTTCAATTCTTTGACTCTTGTCGGGGATACCGAGGAGGCTTCATAGCACTCGACCGGCCCTCAGCACCACCCGCAGTCCGCTTCTTCCCTTTGCCCCTTTCCTTGTCCATAGACTCGCGCTCCCCACGCGCGTAGGCATTGCCGTGCTCCCCATAACGCTCGATCAAAGACCTCCGCAAAGGTTGTAAGCTTAAGGATCTGCATGGCCTTATAAATCTCCGGCCGAAGACCTCACAAGAACTAATTGGCCCAATCTCGATCATCCCGAACAACATCCGGGACACGGTCAATAATGTGTGAGAACCCCTGCTCAAATTCTTCTACCGAACGGTCTCCTTGCCTCAACTTGCGGAACTTGTCCTGTAGCTTCCGCTTCACAGTGGGGAAATAATTCGCGAACATCGACCTCCGAAACTCCTCCCAAAGCATAGGTGGAAGGTCGGAAGATCGATCACTCTTCACACGTTTCCACCACACCTCGCCGCCTTCTCTAAACAGTGAGTGGCGAGGTGCACCTTGTTATTCTCCAAGGTGTAAATATCCTCGAAGAGCATTTCCATCGAGTCTATCCACGACTCCACCATCCATGGCTCCACCTTTTCCCAGTCGAACACGGGCAGATTAAACTTCTTGAACATTACGAGAGATGCCAATGCACGCTCCCGCTCAGCTTCTACAGCCGCACCATCGGGATTTGAGGTTCCCGAAACGGCCGCCACCGCCGCTACTGGGATAGCCGTTGCGGCGACGCTCTCAACAGCACTCGGCACCACTACAGGGGGCACAGGTTGCTCGACACCCACTGAGCCGTCGCCGCCTGCTGCTGTGCTAAGGCCTCTTGAAGCCTCTAGATCTGCTCCCCTTGGCGTTGCACTGATTCCACTTGTTGTTGCACCACGCCAATAAATGCGGACACCTGCTCCCGGAGCTCCCCGTCGCCGCTCGCTTCGAATTGCTCAGGAGCTGAACTCGGTTCCTCGAGCATCGACCTTGTTCGAGGTCTACCACGAGACATCGCCTCCTGAAACGTAGCAATTCACATTAGCTACACAACCAAATTACTCAAACAAACCAAATCCGGCGAAAGCAAACAAGTGAATCCATTCTCATTCCAAGGCATTATGTTGTCGGCCGCCCAACACAACACTTGGAGTAAAGAACAAATGTCAACTTGGATTAGCCCCTAACAATATTAGAGACATACTAACATCACCCAATCCATAAGGCTTTCGCTATAATTGATTCCATGTAGCTCACGTCCCTAAGAATCCTTAAGGCTTCCATCCTAAGGGTTCTAAGTCCGTCCTAAACTTTCACTTTTCAGGCTCTGATACTATTATATCTGTCACGCCCTGAGCTCGCCTATTTGGTCGGTTCGGCATGTCAACAAACGCCGAACGGACAGCACATACCCTGTCTGCCCAAGGCTCAACAAGATATCAACATGTATACAAATTTTGGGCAAGTAGAATGTCACGCCCCCGCCGCGAAACCCCTACCTATTTGGCTGGATCGGGCGCAGCGAACGAACGCCGAACGGATAGCAACTCCCCTGCCCGCCCAAGGCTCAACAATAGATCGAGTACAAGAATTTACCCAGGAACTTAAATTCTAAATGTACACAATCGCAAGGGCACAAACAGTGCCAACAGCAAGAGCAAGTAATCCAATAGAAATACAAGTGAAAAGAAGAGAGAACTTTACTAACTATTACATTAGTTTGCATTCTTTTACATTTACATCTCTTTCCAAAATGAATACTTGATCATTTAAAATACATAGCTCTCCAAACCTCACCTACATGAATCTCTCTCAAATACATAGGTGTGCTAATGCAAAAAGGAAAGCTACTACTCTACCAAGTCCTCACTGGTCGGGCGCGATACCCTTGCCGCGATCCTCGCTCGGCAAACCTGTACCTAGCACTGGAAATAGAGTGGGGTGAGAACTATCTTCCATAGTTCCCAGTGGGCTCGGCCGCCGACTCCGCCGATCTCCCCACTAGGTCCAAGTGGGCACAGGTAACAACAGATAGATAGATAGATAGATATATATCTAAAACTGTAAATGACATAATAGGAAAACTATGCTACTATGCCCATAATCATGTGTAATGAATGCATGCATCATTTAGTAAAGGTTTACTATCATGCTAACAAGTTCGATCCATGTTCGAAAAACAGTGTCAAATGACAATATTTACTTTCCATTTACCCAATCTGTGGCAAGGTCCTTGGGTTTGCCTACATCTTACATATCCATCCCATAGGGTAGGGAGCTCCATGTGCCCCAAGCCCGGGACTGTCTGCGGGCATCAACTCTGTACTAATCGCCCGACACTCCGGAGTACTCGACGACAAATCCTCTCCATGTGAGGATATGGATGGCTTTACCACCCCGAATAACAGACCGTGAGTTTGATCTATCCTCTCTACGTGAGGATACCCTACGAATTAGGGCCAACATTCTCTCAGAACTCATTTATTCCGACATACATGCATGGTTACTTAGCTTTAGTAAGTTCATTGTCCACAAGTCATTTACTAGGGAATCCACCTATCCCTAAATTCACAAAAGAACCTCTAGTGTCAAATACAATACATTAATGCCACTCGTTTGTCCTTTAAACATTTAGATGCCACTCTCTATGTCACTAGATAATCATCGAGCTCATCTCTTTCTTTAGCACTATAGGATCCATGTTCCGACCCAATCCTTACCTATCCATTTTCACTAAGTATTCCATGTACACTAAGTTAACATTTAGAAGCATAAGGAAAAGGTACTACAATGGAATCCTACAATAGAACATGCAAGAGATGCAAATCATATTATTCTAAGACATAATAGAGAGTTCGGTTGCTTCGGGATGACACCCCCTACCTTTTCTTGCTGTAGAGGTTCTAGAAATGCCTCTCGCCGAACGTTACGATGAGGTCTCGGCCTACTTGGTCCAAAACGGTGCTCAATCGGCCTTATCTTGCTGATGACTTTTCTCTCGCTCGACGAATCTTAATTCCGACTTCGCCCCCGCATTTAGACACCTATCAATTAGATTTACAAGCCACTAAATGAGATCAATCTCATCATTTATCAAAAACGCCCATTTGGGTGCCCTAGGGTTCACATCTTGCAATTTGCACTATAGAACCCTAGCTTCTAGCTCTATTCCACCATTAATGATGCTAGAGGTCCATTTGACCTCATCTCAAAAGCCAAAAACTCAAAAACCCTAAGTTCTACCATTGTTAGGGTTTAAGAGCTCACCTCTAGGTTAGCTCCAATGGAGAGGAGAGGAAGAAGAAGATGCCCCAAGCCTTCTCTAGCTTGCTCTCCTTCTTCTTCTTCTCCTTGCTTTCTTCTTCTTCTTCTCCTTCTCCTTCTAGAGAGAGAGAGGGAGAGAAATGAGAGAGTGTGAGGGTGAGGGTGAGACTGAGAGAGAGGAGAAGGCTCAGCCTCTCTATACCTCTCAACTAATGGCATTTTGCATAAAAGCCCCTCCACTTTATTTCTCTCAACCCAGGCTGCCTGGGCAAATTTCGCGTGGAGGGACCGGTCTCTCCCTGCCTGGGACCGGTCCCTTGGGACCTTCCCTAGTTTACGCGTTCGGGAACCGGTCCCTCAGGCCCAGGGACCAGTTGCATCGTGCGCTGCTGCAACCCTCAGTTCGGGGACTGGTCACTCCCTGCCAGGGATCGGTCCCCAAGAGCAAAATCTGTCAGGTGCAGATTTTCGCATTTCTTGCTCTCGTGGACTCGACTCCAAAGCACTTTTTGTGTTTTGGACATCTTTAGCCTTCCTGAAGGGTACCTACTCGACAAATAGTCGATTCTGGTCGAAGTCCAACTCTCGGATTTCGAGAATTCACTTCCTTACATCCTTCCCTCCTTAAAAGGAGTTTCGTCCTCGAAACTAATCCAATTCTCAACTTTAACTCAAATTCATACCTTATTCCTCAAACAAGTGAGGATGGTGCTTTCTCATCAGATCCTCGAGTTCTCAGGTGGCTTCGCGATCATCATGATTGCTTCACCGAATCTTCACATAGGGAATCTCGCGATTTCGTAGCTTTCGCACTTCCCGAGCAATAACTTCCACCGGAAACTCTTCATAGCTCAAGGAGCTCTGGTGGCTCATACAATAGAGCATGCTCAGGATCATGAATGTATTTGCGAAGATGGGAGACGTGGAACACATTATGCACATCTGCGAGCTTCGGCGGCAACGCAAGCCGATAAGCCACGGTCCCAATTCACTCCAATACCTCGTAAGGTCCGATGTATCGGGAACTTAGCTTTGCCCGAACTCCGAATAGTTTTACACCCCTCATGGGTGAGACCTTCAAGAATACGTGGTCGCCTACTGCGAACTCCAAGTCTCGACGTCGCCTATCAGCATAGCTTTTTTGTCTCGACTGCGCCGTGAGCAACCTCTTGCGAGCAAGGCAGACTTTCTCCCCCGCTTCTCGCAGAACATCAGGGCCGAACTCCGCACGCTCACCCACATCGCCCCAGTGTATAGGAGATCGACACTTCCACCCATAGAGAGCCTCGAACGGTGCCATCTCTACACTAGCATGATAACTATTGTTGTAGGCGAACTCGGCCATCGGCAGATGATCACACCAATTTTCCTTGTAGTCTATGACACACGTTCGCAACATATCCTCCAGAGTTTGAATGGTCCTCTCTGTTTGCCCATCTGTCTGAGGATGGAATGCTGTGCTAAAATCGAGCAGTGTGCAAAGGGCTTCTTGCAGGCTTTTCTAGAAGTGCGAGGTAAACCGGGGGTCACGATCCGACACGATCGATTTCGGCACCCCGTGTAACCTCACTATCTCATCAAGGTATACCTGCACCAGTTTGTCACCTGCCCATGTGGTGTGGATCAGCAAAAAGTGAGCCGACTTCGTCAAATGATCCACAATTACCCAAATTGCATCGTGGCCGCCAGTTGAGTGAGGCAAGCCGGCCACGAAGTCCATCGATATATCTTTCCATTTCCAAACGGGGATAGGTAGGCTTTGAAGCTTTCCCGCTGAAAATCGGCGCTCAGCCTTTACTTGTTGGCATACTAAGCACTTAGCCACGAAGCGTCCAATATCACCTTTCATTCCCGGCCACCAATAGTGCACTTTCAACCCTTGATACATCTTGGTGCCGCCCGGGTGATCAACATATGGAGATCGATGTGCTTCTTGTAGAATTAGCTCGCGAAGCTCTCCATTTTTGGGCACACACCACCGGTTTCGAAACCGAAGTGTAACACCGGTGTCTATACTGAAATCGCTGCCTCGACCTTCCTCGATGTTTCGCCGCACCTTTTGGAGTTCTTGGTCCGCAGGTTGCAGATCTTTGATCCTCTCCAACAAGGTCGGTTGGACAACGAGCGCCATCAACTGGGTCGGAATCTCGGGAGCAACAACCTCAAGGTCCATTCGCTTCATGTCCAGCCATAGGGGTGTTTGATTCATAACCCACATAGCGAGGTTCTCTGCTGATTTCTTGCTCAGCGCATCCGCGACCACATTCGCTTTCCCCGGGTGGTAAAAGATATCCACATCATAATCCTTTAGCAGTTCCAACCACCGCCGCTGTCGCATGTTGAGCTCTTTCTGTGTGAACAGATATTTCAGGCTCTTCTGGTCGGTGTAGATCTCGCAATGGGCACCATAAAAGTAGTGCCGCCACAGCTTCAAGGCGAAGATTACCGCCGCTAGCTCCAAATCATGAATGGGGTAGTTGTCACGCCCCGGGACCGATGCCAATTTGGCCCGACCCGAGCACGTCAAACAGACGCCGGACGGACAGAGTTTTTCCTATCCGCCCAAGGCTCATCACATGTACATTTTCATCATTAGAGAAAAGCACTAACGGAAACATACACAAACGGCTTACACGGGGGTAAGCAATAGCCATTAGTGAAAGAAAAAGGAAACTAAACATTCACAAGTAATATGATTCATTTTAGATCATATACATTGCATCCATCTCTTACATTTAGGATTCTTTGCATTTCATTACATGATTTCATCATTTCTTTCTTCATCACATTTACCTCAAAATACACATTACATTCTTTTCCTTACATCATTAGTCATCAACTACAAAAGATGAACATAGGGTACTTTACTACAAAATGAAACCCAACTTTGGTGGCCTCTGACTAAGGCGCGATACTTTTACCTCGGTCGCTCGCCGGCTCGCTCGGTCCCGGCTCTGTGGAAATAGTGGGGTGAGAACTACAACAAAGTTCCCAGTGGGTTCGGCCTCAACATCACCGACTTTCCCACTAGGACTAACTCAGGCATAATAGAAAGAATAAGCTGAAATATAGTAACCAATCTACCATGATGGTAATATCCTGAACATAAACAAGAGAATATGCGTTCAACAATTAATATGCAGATTATGCAAGTCTCTTGTTCTTTTCACTTATCTTGTTCTTATGTTTCTTTTGCTCTTTATTCATTTATTCTTTATTCTTTAATCTCAAGGCTAACCGGAGGTTTTCGCCACATTAACTTGCTTCACATTAAGTCCATCATCGCAGGAACTCACCTCGCTAGGCCGTCTTCGGTTTCTCACAACCCGTGCAATGGCATATCTCCGGAGCGCATCGGACGAGGGGAGCGACCGCCTCTCGGAGACGGAACGTCATAGGCACATTATGATTATATCCTGGTAGCTCAAAAGGATGTTATAAGTTCAAATCTCTGACTTTACACTAGCTCTAGGTCTTTACACTCACGTTTTATGGTTGGCAAACTCATGCCATCACATTCTTTACATTTTTATTACTCTTGCTAACTCTAGCATCCTTTTTCTTACTGCCCCACTTGTACTTTAATTTACAGGTGGTCATTTTCATCATTCTTTATTCTTTTAGTTCTTTTACATCACACTAATCTAGTGTCAATTCTACATTAGCTTTATCGATGCACTGCGATTATGTCATGTAATGCAAACCTTTCTGTTTCTTTTTAGCTCACTTGGGTGCCTCACTTTTCTCACTGGATCACATGATAGTTTCGACATTCAGCATAGTTCTGTAATTCATTCAGTATTAATATCAAGTTGTACTCACAATATGCAACATTCACATTTTCCGATCGTGTCATTATACCTAAATTCATGCAACAATATATATACACATGCTCAATATTGAATGACACATGTAGGCATAGAGAGAATTGCAATAGATTTGAGAAGCACCACCCACCTCGTAGGCTTTCAAAGGTGCTCCGATGATTTTCTTGGGATTTTCAGACTCTTCGTTCTTTACCTGCGGCATAACGAAGCCAAATTAGGCTTATTTGGCCATAACTTTACATTGGCTTTTCGTAACGTAAATCCGAACGCACCAACGCGTCGGAAATATCCTCAATTGGGTTTCTAGAGGGTCAATTGCACTTAGAAACCCTCATGAGCAAAAGCCCCAATTTGGGTGCCCTAGCTCCAATGTATATCAAAACCTAGGGTTTGATCTCTTTGAGAAACAAAAGTAGCTTCACTATACTCTAAAAAGCCCACTAGAACCATTCTTAGCCTTTCCAAAACCCTAGTTTGGATTTCACCATGAGAGGTGGTCCAAGCTCACCTCTAAAGCAAACCAAGGTTTTGATCTCTAAAGAAGCAAAGAGAAAGCTTCAAAAACTCTAAACAATCCATTTCTAGGTTCATTCAAACTCATTTCTAAGGTTCTACTACATTAGGGTTCAAAGCTTACCTTGTAAGCTTCCTTTTCTTGTACTAGAGAGGAAGAAGATGAAGCTCCTTTGCTCCTTGATCTTCTTTTTCACCTTCTTTTCCTTCTTCTCCTTCTTTTCTTCCTTTCTTCTTCTTCTCTTTTGTCTTCTAGAGAGAGAGAGGGAGAGAAAAGAGTGTGTGTGAGGGAGAGAATGAGAGAAAAGGCTCTCTCAGCCCTCTACATAACCAATGGGTTGCAAAAATGCAAATGAACCCCTCAACTCTTATCTCTGTGCACTGCCTGGACTGGGCAGTTTTCGCAGGCAGAGACCGGTCTCCCCGAGCAGGGACCGGTCCCCGAAGGTCCACCCTACGCAGCCAGAGCTGCCGCGCGCAATGCATCCGGTCCCTCTCTAGTGGGACCGGTCTCCGGGGGATCGGTCTCTCAGACAGAGACCGGTTCCCGAGAGCTGACCTTCCAGGACTTAGCCAATTTTTCGGCTGTCTCATTCTACACACGTTCGGGGACCGGTCTCTCCCACCAGGGACCGGTCCCCGAGAGCTCAAAAACTGCAGTTTGCAGATTTTTGATTCCCCAGCTCTCGAAAACCTCCCATAACACGTTTTTGATCATTTTAACACCTTCGGACTTTCCGAAGTGTACCATCCTCGCACTTTGGTCAATTTGACTAAAGTTCGATATTTACTTTTCGAATTTTTGGTACATTACAGTAGTTCTTCTCATAGCTCTTCAGCTGACGGGACGCATAAGCGATCACCTTCCCGCCTTGCATCAGGACATACCCCAATCCTAGATAGGAAGCATCGCTATAGACCACGAAGTCTTTGCCTTGCACCGGTAGAGCGAGCACCAGAGTCGAAATTAATCTTTACTTCAACTCTTTGAAACTCCGGTCGCATTCCTCACTCCAGACGAACTTGGTGCCTTTTTGAGTCAGACGGGTAAGTGGAATTACTAACTTCGAAAAGCCTTCCACGAATCGTCTATAGTAGCCCGCTAAGCCCACGAAGCTTCGAACCTTCGTGACATTCGTCGGGCGTGGCCAATCCTTGATTGCCTCAATTTTCCTCGGGTCTACTGAAACTCCACCCTTGGAAATCACATGCCCTAGAAATGCGATCTCTCGGAGCCAGAAGTCACACTTCTTTAACTTAGCATATAGCTTCTTCTCCCGAAGGACTTGAAGCACTATCCTCAAATGCTCGGCATGTTCCTCGTCACTACGAGAATAGACCAATATGTCGTCTATGAAGACTACGACAAATCGGTCCAAATACTTCCTAAAAACACGGTTCATCAAGTCCATGAACGCTGCTGGAGCGTTCGTGAGTCCAAATAGCATGACCGTGAATTCATAGTGCCCGTACCGCGCACGAAACGCAGTCTTCCGCACATCCTCCGGCTTGATCTTCAACTGGTGATAACCGGACGACCCTTGCAACTGATCGAATAGGTCATCGATTCGGGGAAGTGGGTACTTGTTTTTGATCGTGACTCTGTTCAACTCTCGATAATCCACGCAGAATCAGAACGATCCGTCCTTCTTCCGTACAAATAACACTGGGGCTCCCTACGGTGATACACTTGGCCGGATAAACTACTTGTCGAGAAGGTCTTGTAGTTGACTCCTCAACACTTTTAGTTCCGCCAGCGCCATTTGGTACGGAGCCTTCGAGATCAATGCGGTATCGGAAATCAAGTCTATGACAAACTCGATCTCCCTGTCCGGCGGTATCCTTGGTAACTCCGCGGGAAACACATCCGAGAACTCCCGCACCACCGATAACTCCTCCAAGGTCGGAGCCACTCGGTCAACTTCTACAACGATCGCCAAGAAGGCTGCGCAACCGTTGTTGACCAGGTTCCTTGCTCTTGTCGCCGATACTGTCGTGGCGAAGCACGAGCTCTAACAAGCCTGATAAGTGAACTCCTTCTGTCCTAACTCACGAAACGTAATCACTCTGCTCTTGCAGTCAATCGTTGCGTGATACTTCAAGAGCCAGTCTATGCCCAATATGACATCGAACTCTTTAAGGTTCTTGAGTTCTAGCATCCTATTGGGCATTATCCAGTCGCCTACTTGTACTGGACACGATGAGCATTCCGTGTAGGTGTTAAACGTCGACCCAGGGCCCTCAACTCGCCACTTGTCACTCGCCTCTATGAGTATGTCATGCATGCGTGCGAATGATCTACTGATAAATGAATGTGTGGCGCCTGTATCAAACATAGCCCTGGTGCGAACTCCGTTAATTAAAACCATACCTGCCACAAGGCGATGATGCTCCTTCGCCTCCGCAGGCTCCTCAGTTTGGGCCTGAACGGCGAATACCCATCCACTCGGGGCCGATCGCGCCATCTCGGGCTGGCGCGGCATCATCGCACGTCCTGTGGACACAGCCGTCGGTGGAACTCCTCTATAGTGAGCCGGAATCGCCAGCGCCAATGCAGTCAATGGGGCAGGTGAGGCTCCTCCTCCCGGGCAATCTCGTATGAAGTGCCCCGGTTGCCCACACTTGTAGCACTTGCCTTGGCGCTGCTCATAACGCTACACCGGGTGATCTCTGCCACAGATGACGCACCGTCGCGCTTCATTACTCTTTGGCTGAGTCCGCGGATACTTCAGGGGCTTCTTGGAACGTGCTTGTCCCCCCGAACCGCCGCCTTGGCTCTTCTTGCCTTTGTCCTTGGACTCGGCCAACAACTCGCGCTTCTCTCGAACATGGGCGTCTCCGTGCTCCGCCCAAAGTGCTCGATCGAAGACCTCCGCGAAGGTCGTGAGCTTGAGTATCTGCACGGCCTTGTAGATCCCCGGCCGAAGTCCTCGTAAGAACCAGTCGGCCCAGTCCCGATCAACTCGTACCACATCCGGGACACAGTCTATAATGTGGGAGAACTCCTACTCATACTCCGCTACTGAGCGGTCCCCTTGCTCCAACTTGCGGAACTTCTCCTAGAGCTTCCGCTTCAATATGTCGGGGAAGTAGTTGGCGAACATCGCCCTCTTGAATTCCTCCCACAGCATCAGCGGAAGGCTGGGAAGCCGATCACGTTTGACCCGCTTCCACCACACCTTCGCCGCTTTCTCCAAGCAGTGGGTGGCAAGATACACCCTATTTCTCTCCAAAGTGCGCAGGTCTTCGAAGAGAGTTTCCATCGAGTCGATCCATGACTCGACTATCGCCGGCTCCACCTTCTCGCCCTCAAAGATGGGCGGATGGAACTTGTTGAACTTGATAAGAGCCGCCAACGCGCGCTCTCCTTCCGCGTCTTCGGCCGTCACATTGGGTGTCGCTGATCCCGACGCCGCCAGAGGGACAATTGCCGGCGGGGGACGTGCCACCACCTGAACCACCGCTATACTCTCACCCTTAACTAGCTCAGGTACGCTAGTTGAGGGTGCGGGTACATCGCGTCCGTCTGTCGCCGTTGCGGCCGCCACCACAGCCTGCCGCTCCAAGGGCTCCTGGAGCCGCTCGAATTGGGTCTCCTGGCGCTGCACCACATTGGTCAATGCGGTCACTTGCGCCTGCAACCAATCCATCACACTCGGTTCAGCCTGCTCGGGCACCTCGGGAGGCGGTGTCGGAGTAGATCTACGTGTGTAGCGTCTTGGAGACATCAATCCCTGAAACGCAAATACTTGGTCAGTCATCTTAACCAATTACCTCGTCGCGATTACGACTCAACAATAAAATCAGGCGAAAACACACAAATGTACTCATTCTAGACTCTTGGCATCATGTCATCAGCTGCCGACACAATCACCTCAAGCCAAGAACTAATACCACTTGAATTCATCTCTAGCAACTCCTAGAGACATACCACCACCTCGACCCAATCGGAATCACTTCCGCCACCGTTATAGGTTCACGTTTCACTCACGCACCTATAGCCTTAGGATTTACCAACCTAGGGTCTCCAAGGTCATCCTAGACTCTCTCTTTGCTTGCTCTTTATGCTCTGATACCAACGCTGTCACGCCCCCGCCCCGAAACCCGTACCCATTTGGTTGGTTCGGGCGCGGCGAACGGACGCCAAACGGACAGCACCTCCCCTGCCCGCCCAAAGCTCAACTGTAACACACTGGACCTTTGCAAATTGCGAGGTTCGAGTGATTGGATGTGTTTCGAGCTTTTCCACACTTGGTGGAGGGTCGTAGAATGTTTTCCGATCAAAAAAGTTCGAAAACTTGAGTTCTGGACGAAACCTGAGAGTTTTTACTCTCGGAGACCGGTCCCTGTTAGGAGAGACCGGTCCCCCAGTGAGCAGTGTTGCGCAGTCGGCGAGGCAACCGGTCCTTGGCGGGCGAGACCGGTCCCCGAGCGCGTCTACGCAGTGAGAGACCGGTCCCGCGCGGGGAGAGACCGGTTCCCGAACGTGGGTTTCTCGGGTTCGCCACGAGAGACCGGTCCTTTGCAGGGAGAGACCGGTCCCTCTGGGCGAAATCTGCCCAGACCAGGCTGATGCAATTTTGCTTTTTTTGAGGGACCTCCTGGGATTTTGTTACTTTGGAAGGCCTAAATAGCCATTCCACTCTGTCCCATCCTCATTTCCTCATTCTCACCCTCTCCCTACACCTTCTAGAGAGAGAAGAAGGAGGAGGAGAAGAAGAAGAGGAGGAGCTTGCTTGGAGGAGTTTGGAGCCTCAACCCTTTCTCTTCCTCCTGCCTTTGCAAGGCTTGGAGCTTGCTTGTAGGGCTTGGTGGTGGACCAATCTTCAACACTAGAAGATTTGGAGCTTGTTTTGAGGCATCTAGAGAGGTTAGTACTTTGATTCTATCCTTTGATCCTTGTTTTAGTAGATTTTACCATATGGAACCCTAGAATGGAGACTTCAGGTTTATTTTGGGCATTTTGAATCTAGGGCTTTTGAGGCTCGATTTCTTGGATTAGAACCTTCCTTTGGGTTAGATTGGAAGGATCCTAGCCTTTTTTTGGAGAGAGGATTTCTACTCTCTAGGTGAGTTTTTGCCCTTTTCTTGTGGTGGTTAATGTTTGAGCCTAGAGTTGCTCGTAACGCTTGGGTATCTCTTCGCTCACTACTTTTAGGATATTTTGAGAATCGTGGACAACTTCGTTCGGCGAAACGAGGAACTACGCGATGGTTCGGTGGGTTTGACCTAGCCACACAATGAGAAAATCTCATTTGTGATGATTTGAGTATCGTTAAATGATAAAGCATGCATAATCATGTTAGATATATTTATTATAAATTTTAGAATGCTTAACATGCATATGTTATGTATAGTAAGTTTTGGACCTTCATGTGGTAGGGTGCATGCATGTGAGATATAGCATTCTAGTTGAGACTGGGAACCATGATTCCTATTATGAAAATGAACATTGCTTTCATGCATTTAACCTTTTTGCCCAATTGTGACATTAGGGGCTTTGGAAGCCTAGAGAAGCTTGGGACTTAGACTATTTGAGAAATTGGGCCAATGTCATAAAGAGGCATTGGGCCCGGGTTATAGTGAACATTGGTATTAATGTCTTAAATGGGAACATAGAACATGATTTGGTCTTGATTAGTTGTGGTGCTTAAGTGTCATAAAGAGGCACTAAGCAAGTGAGTGTTGGGTTATCACATTGTGACATAGAACTAGACCGTTGGGTCACTAGTAGCTATTGTCATGTTTGAGACATGAGGGTTGGATACTTGAGCTATGACTACGCTTGCTTGCTATTTGTGCTCATTCGCACATGCTTGTGAGGGTCGCTCCCTACAAGCCTGCACTCCGGAGTTAGCCTACGCGACCTATGTTCGCTCGTGCGGTATTGAGAAGCCTACGGGGTCGAGTAGGACAGACACATTCCAAGAGTAGGAATATTGGGCTACCACAGGCACTTAGGTGGCACAAGCTGGACTACCTTGGGTAGGTCCTTAATTGGAAATGGAAATCGACACAGTGTGTTGAGTGTGTTATGATCACTACTAGATAGAGAGTAGTAGTTGGATTACTTGGACTTGCTTCTAGCATAGTTTTGGACGCTTGAGTATACATACATACAGGTAGTATGCTAGGAGATGTTGCTTATTGCATTCATATATACATTGTTGCCATGATAAAGCATGATCTTCATAACTTCATAAAGTAAACTGTGACATTTACTTGTGGCCATGTAGAGACATATTGCTTATGACAAAGTAAAGGTGCATCATTTTAACACCATGTTTAATTGCAATGTAGTATCTTAGCATCTTAATCATGATCTCGTAAATGCAAATTATTTATTATTATTGCTCCCTTTTTGACTTACCCTTTCTTTGGGGCCTAGTGGGGCATTGAGCTGAGTTCAGTAATTGCCCAGTGGGAACTATAAATTATAGTTCTCACGCCCTCTGTTTTATGTTTTCTTTCAGAGCCTTCCATGTCGGGAGAGGTTAGGGACCGTGGGAAGGGCGTTGCTTCGAGCTAGCTCTTCAACGAGTGACGAGTTCTTGGTGGTCTACCTCTCGATGTATTTTATTTTGGAGAGGTTGAGAGCTGTACCAGTGTACTAGAGACCACCCTTTAGTGTACCTTTTGGACAGATATTGTATAACCTTATGTTTCACTCTTATTGCTTTAGTATACCACTTTTACCTTGTTATAGACTATAGATCTATCCGTGTTCTGATATCTCTAGATGTAGATTACTCTTGGTTTTATTTTTCGCTGTCGTTGTAGACGCCTTATATGTGCTGACATATGGCGGGTCTGGGCACACTACCGGGAGGGCCTCTGCCGATCCCGGTGTGTGACAATAGATCGAGTACAAGAATTTACCCAGGAATTTAAATTCTAAATGTACACAATCGCAAGGGTACAAACAGTGCCAACAGCAAGAGCAAGTAATCCACTAGAAATACAAGTGAAAAGAAGAGAGAACTTTACTAACTATTACATTAGTTTGCATTCTTTTACATTTACATCTCTTTCCAAAATGAATACTTGATCATTTAAAATACATAGCTCTCCAAACCTCACCTACATGAATCTCTCTCAAATACATAGGTGTGCTAATGCAAAAAAGGAAAGCTACTACTCTACTAGGTCCTCACTGGTCGAGCGCGATGCCCTTGCCGCGATCCTCGCTCGGCAAACCTGCACCTAGCACTGGAAATAGAGTGGGGTGAGAACTATCTTCCATAGTTCCCAGTGGGCTCGGCCGCTGACTCCGCCGATCTCCCCACTAGGTCCAAGTGGGCACAAGTAACAACAGATAGATAGATAGATAGATATCTAAAACTGTAAATGACATAATAGAAAAACTATGCTACTATGCCCATAATCATGTGTAATGAATGCATGCATCATTTAGTAAAGGTTTACTATCATGCTAACAAGATCGATCCATGTTCGAAAAATAGTGTCCAATGACAATATTTACTTTCCATTTACCCAATCTGTGGCAAGACCCTTGGGTTTGCCTACATCTCACATATCCATCCCATAGGGTAGGGAGCTCCATGTGCCCCAAACCCGAGACTGTCTGCGGACGTCAACTCTGTCCTAATCGCCCGACACTTCGGAGTACTTGACGATAAATCCTCTCCATGTGAGGATATGGATGGCTTTACCACCTCGAATAACAGACCGTGAGTTTGATCTATCCTCTCCACGTGGGGATACCCTACGAACTAGGGCCAACATTCTCTCGGAACTCATTTATTCCAACATACATGCATGGCTACTTAGCTTTAGTAAGTTCATTGTCCACAAATCATTTACTAGGGAATCTACCTATCCCTAAGTTCACAAAAGAACCTCTAGTGTCAAATACACTACATTAATGCCACTCGTTTGTCCTTTAAACATTTAGATGCCACTCTCTTTGTCACTAGATAACTATCGAGCTGATCTCTTTCTTTAGCACTATAGGATCCATGTTCCAACCCAATCTTTACCTATCCATTTTTACCAAGTATTCCATGTACACTAGGTTAACATTTAGAAGCATAAGAAAAAGGTACTACAAGCAACATGCAAGAGATGCAAATCATGTTATTCTAAGACATAATAGAGAGTTCGGTTGCTTCGGGATGACACCCCCCACCTTTTCATGTTGTAGAGGTTCTAGAAATGTCTCTCGCTGAACGTTACGACGAGGTCTCGGCCTCCTTAGTCCAAAACGGTGCTCAATCGGCTTTATCTTGCTGATAGCTTTTCTCCGGCTCGACGAATCTTAATTCCGACTTCGCCCCCGTGTTTAGATACCTATCAATTAGGTTTACAAGCCACTAAATGAGATCAATCTCATCATTTATCAAAAACTCCCATTTGGGTGCCCTAGGGTTCACATCTTGCAATTTGCACTATAGAACCCTAGCTTCTAGCTCTATTCCACCATTAATGGTGCTAGAGGTCCATTTGACCTCATATCAAAAGCCAAAAACTCAAAAACCCTAAGTTCTACCATTGTTAGGGTTCTAGAGCTCACCTCTAGGTTAGCTCCAATAGAGAAGAGAGGAAGAAGAAGATGCCCCAAGCCTTCTCTAGCTTGCTCTCCTCCTTCTTCTTCTTCTCCTTCCTTTCTTCTTCTTCTTCTCTTTCTTCTTTTTCTTCTTCTCCTTCTAGAGAGAGAGAGGGAGAGAAATGAGAGGGGGTGAGGGTGAGGGTGAGAATGAGATAGTGGAGAAGGCTCAGCCTCTCTATACCTCTCAACTAATGGCATTTTGCATAAAAGCCCCTCCACTTTATTTCTCTCAACTCAGGCTGCCTGGGCAAATTTCGCGAGGAGGGACCGGCCTCTCCCTGCCTAGGACCGGTCCCTTGGGACCTTCCCAAGTTTACGCGTTCGGGAACCGGTCCCTCAGGCCCAGGGACTGGTTGCATCGCGCGCTGCCAGAACCCTCTGTTTGGGGACCGATCTCTCCCTGCTAGGGACTGGTCCCCGAGAGCAAAATCTGTCAGGTGCAGATTTTCGCATTTCTTTCTCTCATGGACTCGACTCCAAAGCACTTTTTGTGTTTTGGACATCTTTAGCCTTTCCGAAGAGTACCTACTCGACAAATAGTCGATTCTGCTCGAAGTCCAACTCTCAAATTTCGAGAATTCACTTCCTTACATAGAAACATACATATACATGGCTTGCACGAGGGCAAGCAATAGCCAAAAGTGAAAGTTCTATACTATACATCATGCAAGTACTATGATTCCTTTTAATCACATACATGCATTTACATTCTTTCATTCTTTTCTTTATACATCTCAAGCTCCCAACATTACATAGTATTTCTTTCATCAAAACTTACGCTTTTACATATAAGCTTCATTATACATTTTGCATCATCAAATACAAAAGATGATAAATTGGTATGAAGCTATACTCAGGTGGTCACTGTCTAAGGCGTGATACCTTTACCGCGATCATCGACCGGCTCGCTCGGCCCCGGCTCTGTAGATGATAGTGGGGTGAGAACTACAACGAAGTTCCCAGTGGGTTCGGCCACCGACCTCGCTGACTTTTCCACTAGGTCTAAATCAGGCATAAGTAGAAGAATAAAGCAAATAGATAGGTAACCATGCTATACAAATGCAGCTAATATGCCTGAACAAAATACAATCAATAAGGATGCTCATGATGCATGCAAGATTCATTTTCCAATACCCAATCCTCTTGGCTAACCCGTAGGTTTTGCCCACGACTCACCAACTCAAATCCCTACTATCGGGGAGATACTCGCTACACCCGACGGGACCGTCCTCTTGGGAAACTCCTACCCAGTGATGACTACTCCAGAGCTTATCGCTCCAAGGGGTGCGACCGTCCTCAAGCCAAGACTTACAGGTGAGTATGATCCAATCCTTAGCTATAAGGATGACAAGTTCAATCCGATCCTTAACTATAAGGATATTATGCTCACTCAAATCCTTAACTATAAGGATGCCTCAGCTATGAGGATGTCATGTTCACATATGCCACAATGCTAAATATCTCATTCTCTTGCATTCTTTATACTCATTAATGCCACACACACTAAGTGTTCCATGCTCTTGCATTTACTATACTCATTAATGCCACAAGGTGCTACTTTGCTCATGTCATAATGTCACTAAGTTTTTTACCTCAACTATGCTCAAGTTACAATTCATACATCTATGGGTTTCACAACTTGTTCAATATCTCAAGTGCATCTTTATACTAAAAGCATGCAAACATCATATAACAACATGTTCTCAACTCAACCCTACAATGCATGAATCCTATATACTCATATAAGCTCAATAAGTGACTTTTAGACATACAAGGAAATTCAATGATTTCGGATAGCACCACCCACCTCGTAGGGTTGCTAAGGTGCTACGATTCAAGTTTCGAAATTTTTAGCTGCCTATTTCCCTTGACTGCGGCAAAACGAAGCCAAAACAGGCTTTTTTCTCGATTTCTTCGCGTAGACTCGTCGGATCTTCGAACCGAGTCTCCCAATGCGTCGGTTTACACGTCAACTAGGGCTACAAGAGATCAAACCCTATTTCGATCACATATTTACCAAAACTCCCTTTTCAACCCAAGGGTTTCCACTATTGCCAAAGACTCACATAACACATGTAGATTCACACATAAATATACCATATAAACTTCTAGATACAACTACTAGAAGTAATTAACTCAAAACTCTAGCTTAGAGTCATGAAAACCCACCTTAGGTTCCAAGCTTTCCTCCAAGCCCATGTACAATAGCAAACTCCACCCTCAACTTGGTCTTTTTCTCCACCAAGGCCCCTCCAAGAGCCTCTCATGCACCTACCCTAGTGAGAGAGAAGGAGAAAGAAAGTTTTAGAGAAAGAGAGGGAGAGTGTAAGGAAGTGAATTCTCGAAATTCGAGAGTTGGACTTCATTCAGAATCGACTAATTATTGAGTGGGTATGCTTCGGAAAAGCCGAAGAAGTCAAAAATCCAAAAAGTGCATTGCGATGGATCCGCGAGAGCAAGTTGTGCAGAAATCTGTACTTGGCAGATTTTGCTCTCGGGGATCGGTCCCTGGTGGGAGAGACCGGTCCCTGTAAGTTGAAAATGCGGTAGAAAACTCTGCGTGCAATATTTGCTCTCGAGGTCCGATCCCTCAGGCGGGGACCAGTTCTTGAAGGTCTGGTCCCTCAGGCAAGGATCGGTCCCCGTATGCGCAACTAGCAAAAAGAGGGAAAAATCGGCTAAGTCCTGAGAGTTCTGCTCTCGGGGACCGGTCCCTGGCGGGACAGACCGGTCCCCGTACGCGAAGGAAGCTGGGCAGAGCCCTCTGCTTGCATGAGAGACTCTCAAGGACCGATTCCTCTAGGGACAGACTGGTCCCCGAGCACGAAAACTGCCTAGTCTGGGCAGTATGAGAGAAGCAAAGTCGAGGGGCTATTATGCAATTGTGACTTTAGTGAGGGGTATAGATGGGAGATCACCCTCTCTCCCTCTCATTTTCACACCCAAACACATCTCCCTCTCTCTCTCTAAGCTCTCTCTCCCTCTCTTTTGAAGTGAGAAGGAGAAGAAGGAAAGGAAGGAGAAGAAGAAGGAGAAGAAGGAAAGCAATTTAGAGAAGGGCTTGGTTTGTTGGCTTAAATGGGCAAGCATCCTGCCCTGTGGCGGGAGGCCATGTGGGCCGAGTCATGTTCGAAATGGCGTGAGGCTGGGTTGGGCCGAGTCATGTTCGAAGTGGCGTGAGGCCAGGTGGGCCGAGTCACAATCTAGACCCGTGGGTGCTGTTTCTATACGCTTTAAGTGAATTGGTTGCGTATTTCTAACAGCTCGAGCTTTTAGGATTAATGGTTAGCGCCAACGATCCGACATGGTTATCCTCTTATCCTCTCCTCATCATTGGAGCTAGCTTGGAAGTAAGCTTTTGAGCTCAACAATGGTGAAACCTTGAGTTCGGGTTTTTAGCTCTAGAATGGGTTTGGTTAGGGTTCTAGCATGCTTAATAGTTGATTAATGCTAGAATCTAGAATTTGTTGGAGTATTTTGCTATAGTGCAAACCTAGGGCTCCAAATTAGGGTTTTGCTTAATAGTGAGGTTGATCTCAATTAATAGCCTCTAAACCTAATTGTTAGGTGTTTAAACGCGTTGGTGAAGGCGGATTGAGCATTCGTCGAGCCGGTGAAAAGCTATCGGTAAAACAAGACCGATTGAGCTTCGTTTCCACCTAGGAGGTCGAAGCGATGTTGAAGCAAGTGCCGAATAGCGTTCTTAGCACCCCGACATCATCGAAAGGTGGGTGGTGTCATCCCGAAGCAACCGGGTTCCTCTCTATGTCTTAGTATACCATGATCTCGCATCTTTTGCATGTTGCATTGTAGGATTGCATTGTTTCCATTCCTTATGGTTTCTAATTGATATCATAGTGTAAGTCGAATGCTTAGTATTATGGATAGGTAAGGATTGGGTCATGACATTGAATCCTATAGTGCCGAGGAAATGAGATGGACTCGATGGTTCCTAGTGACATAATGAGTGGCATGTGATTGACAAATAAACAGAACGAGTGGCATATAATGTAGTGTATAATGACACCAGTGACATATGAACCTAGGGATAGGTGGACTCCCTAGTGATGATTCGTTGAACAAGAACATAGTGTAGTTAAACACTTACACATGGACATTGGGATAGGTGGATTCCTGAGTGATTTCTAGCCCTAGTTGATAGGGTATCCTCGAGTTGAGAGGATGGATCAAGCTCACAGTCTGTTTATACTTGTAGTGGTCGCGCCACACAAGTCGTCGTGCACTCCGGAGTATTGTACAAGAGGAGCAGAGTTGATGTCCCACAAACAGTCCCGGGTTTGAGAGCGAGGTGAGTCTCCTTACCATACGAGATGACGAGGTGAGTCGTCGGCGAACCCAAGGGATCGCCAAAGATTGGATAAACAAGAGAATAGTACTGTCATTGAACATTTGCTTATAGGACATAGTAGTGGACATAGTGGCATGTTAGTAAACCATGTACTATATGATGCATGCATACATTACTTATGATTGGGCATAGTAGCATAGTTTTCTTACCATGTCATTTACAGTTTTCATATCTATCTATCTATCTATCTATTTATCTGCTTTTGCCCACTCGGACCTAGTGGGAAGATCGGCAGGGTCAGCTGCCGAACCCACTGGGAACTATGGACAATAGTTCTCACCCCACTTTGTTGCAGGGCCTAGTACGTGTACGCCAGGCGAGGACCGCGGCAAAGGCATCGCGCCGAAGCAGTAGTACCTAGTAGCTTTCCTTTTTGCATTAGTATCACCCTATGTATTGAGAGACTTATGTAGGTGAGGATTGTAGAGCTATGTATGTATTTTGATGATGACCTAATAACAATTGTATTCATTTTGGAAAGATGCAATGTAAATGAATGCAATGTGATGTAATAGCTAGTAAATCTCTCTTTTGTTCACTTGTATTCCCATGTGACTCTTGCTCTTAGTTGTTGGCACTTGTTGTGCCCTTCGTTGATTGTGTATGTATAGAATTTCTATTCCTGGGCAAATTCTTGTACACGATCTATTTGTTTGGCCTTGGGCGGACATGGGAGGTGCTGTACGTTTGGCGTCTGTTCGACGCGCCCGAACCGGACCAAATTGGTAGCGGTTTCGGGGCATGACAGAGAGGGTTTCCCTTTTGGTAGCAAATGTGAGGAAAAGTGAGAGAGATGAGTGATAATCACCCCCAAATATCCCCCATATGCACACAATTGTACAAAACACTCTCCACTCCTCTTATTACACACTGCTCGAACTGGGCATTTTTCGGCTACGGGGTCCGAACCCTGTACAGGGTCCGGACCCCGAGAGCATGTTTTCTGCGTAAATTGCAAAATTTCCTCCCAGCTGCTTACCAAGGTCCTTTAACACCCTTAAGTGCCATTCCAACGCATTTCGAACTTTACAAAACGTTCCGAAGCAATCAACTTTGCACTTTGGTCAATTTGACTAAAGTTCGATAAAGCCTACCGAGGTTTCGGTATATTACAACCTTTCATCAATAATACAAAATGATCATAACCCGGGTGCATACTATACTCGAAGGAGGCCTGCTACCTAGGGCGCGATACCCTTGCCCCGATCCTCGATCGCCCCGCTCGCCCTGGGATATGTAAGGTTAATGGTGTGAGAACTAATGAAAGTTCCCAGTGGGTTCGGCTGCCGACCTCGCCGACTCACCCACTAGGTCTACTGAGGCATATATAGGCAAGAAAAGATAAACAGATAGTAACCAAACTATATCTACTACCATATCTGTATAAAGCAGGAAAGAACAACATATAACTCATGAAGTTTATGCATGCATGCCATATTACCATTACCCAATTAACTTGGTTAACCATTTGGTTAACTACAACTCACCAACCAAATCCCTTTTGTCGAGGAGAATACCGCTACAATCCGACGGGACCGTCTACTGGAGAGAATTCCGCTACCAGCCCAGTTAATGACAACTCCGGAGCTCACCGCCCAAGGTGGAGCGACCTACCTCAAGCATTAGACTACTTGTGAGTATGATCCAATCCTTACTTGGAGGATACAATGCCACAACTCTATGTTTAGCATGTCCAATCTAGATGCTAGTCAATTTATCTCATGATAATGTTACAACGTCACAAGTTCATTTTCCTTGTTTACCATTCACACAACTTGGTGCTAGTCATGCTGTCTATTCACCATGTCACTTGTTAACTATTGTCATAGTCAATACTTGTTCATACAACTATAGGGTTCTATGTTTATTATCCATTGTCCACATGTATTTTGGTTTCCAAAGTATACAATTAGACCACACATCACATTTAGCCACATAACAATCTCCACCCTATAATGCATGAATGTCAACTATATATATATATATATATATATATATATATGCTCAAGAAAAGTGACATAGACATAATAGGTCATTCGATGACTTCGGATAACACCACCTACCTCTAAGTGATGCCGGAATGCGAGAAAATCACTTCCTGCAATTTATGAACGATCACTTCTCGCTCTTCGCGACAAACGAAGCCAAAACGAGGTATTTTCTTAATAACTCGGCGTAGACTTGTCGGAATCTCGATCCGAGCCTCCCAATGCGTCGGTTTCTACTCCAATTGGGGCTACAAGAGATCAAACCTAAGTTAAATCTCTTAGATAACAAAATCTCAATTTTAACATAGGGTTCATACAAGACACCCAAACGATCTAAGTTTCTAGGATTTCCTAGCATAATTAAGCTCGAGAAACCATGAAAACCCCAAAACCTAGCAATTTTGGGTATAAAACCAAACCCTAACCAAGAAATCACAAGAAACCTACCTTGGGTTCTTGCTCCAAGAACACCCTCTTCACCAAGAACTTCTTCTACACCAAAAATCCTCAATTCCAAGCTTCAATCTCCTTCCAATCCACCATAGAAGGGTTTCCTAGAGAGAGAAAAAGAAGGATGAGGTTTGGAGAAGTGAACGAGGTGTTCTCTGCATGAGGAGGACAGGTGTGAAGGTTGGGTTTTTATATAGGCTTGTAAAATTACAAATAAGCACCCCCAACAATTCACCCACAGCTCTGGGAGGTCGTTTTCGCGTCGGTTTGTGTCGAAAATGTCTAAATACCTCCGGAAATCACATCCAATCATCCCTACACATCCAGAATTGCTCGGGGACATCGCGGAACTAGTTCAAGCTTCACTTTGATCAATTTGATCAAAATTAGCATTGCAACCCGGAGATTCGATATATTAAATCTCCCCTCGATAACAAAAGTTTCGTCCGCGAAACTTAAACGCATACCTGAGCTCATCTATTCAAACAAGTGAGGATAGGATTCCCGCATCGTCTCTTCGAGTTCTCAAGTGGCCTCGCGAACCGGATGGTTATTCCATTGCACTTTCACATAAGGGATGGTGCGATTCCGCAATTCCCTCACTTCGCGAGCCAAAATACATACCGGATACTCAATATATGTCATATCTTCCTTGAGCTCTACTGGATCATGTTCCAGAACATGCGAAGAGTTATGTATATACTTCCGGAGATTAGAGATGTGGAATACATTATGCACTCCTTCAAACTTTGGTGGTAAAGCTAATTTGTAAGCCACCGCACCCACTCTCTCTAAAATCTCAAATGGGCCAACATATCGAGGACTAAGCTTTCCTCGAACACCAAATTGCTTTATTCCGCGCATCGGCGATACTTTCAAGAAAACGCGATCTCCAACTGCGAACTCTAGATTCTTCCGACATTTGTTAGCATAACTCTGTTGCCTCGATTGTGCCGTCAACAATCTTTGGCGAGCAAGGCGAACTTTCTCTTTCGCCTCCCGCAATACATCAGGACCAAGAACAGTCCTCTCGCCAATATCACTCCAATGAATCGAAGATCGGCACTTCCTCCCGTAGAGAGCCTCGAATGGCACCATCGCAATACTTTCCTGATAACTGTTATTGTATGCGAACTTGACCATCGATAAATGATCGTGCCAACTACCTTTATAATCTAATACACACGCTTGAAACATATCCTCCAAAATTTGGATCGTTCTCTCAGATTGTCCATCACTTTGAGGATGAAACGCCGTACTAAAATCGAGCCGTGTGCCAAGAGCGTCTTGCAAACTCTTCCACAAATGAGAAGTGAACCGAGGATCTCGATCCGATACTATTGATGGCGGAACCCCATGTAATCGCACAACCTCATCGAGATAGGCTTGTGCCAACTTGTCCACAGACCAAGTGGTGTGAATCGGCAAGAAATGTGTCGACTTCGTCAAGCGATCCACCACCACTCATATAGCATCATGTCCAGTTTGTGATTGGGGTAGACCCACCACAAAGTCCATCGCCACATCTTCCCACTTCCAAACCGGAATAGGTAGGCTTTGCAACTTGCCCGCTGAAAATTGGCGCTCAGCTTTAACCTGCTGGCATGTTAAACATTGCACCACAAACTCCCCAATATCCTTCTTCATCCCCGGCCACCAATAATGCACTTTTAGATCCTTGTACATCTTAGTGCTGCCCGGATGAACATTGTATTGAGACTGATGCGCCTCAAGCAAAATAGCCTTTTGAATTTCCTTGTCCTTTGGCACACACCAACGATTTCGAAATTGAAGTGCGCCATCAGACCCAATGCTGAATTCACCGGCACGTCCTCTCTCAATATCATGCCGCACCTTTTGGAGATATGGATCCAATACTTGCCGATCTTTAATTTTCTCCAACAAAGTCGGTTGCACAACTAATAGCCGGAACTCCAGGAGCTACCACTTCAAGATTAAATCGCCACATTTCATTCAACAACGACGGTGGAAGTGTAATAGCCATGGCAAGATTCTCCACCGACTTTCGACTAAGTGCGTCGGCTACAACATTAGCCTTTTCCGGATAGTATAGAATAGTGACATCATAGTCTTTCAGTAATTCCAACTACCAGCGTTGCCACATATTCAATTCCTTCTGAGTGAACAGATACTTTAAGCTTTTATGATCTGTATAAACCTCACACCGCTCACCATACAAGTAATGCCTCCAAAGTTTCAATGCGAATACCACCACGGCCGATTCAAGGTCATGGATAGGATAGTTCTTTTCATAACTTTTCAACTGACAAGATGCATACGCAATAACCCGCCCACATTGCATAAGAACACATCGAAGACCACTATAGGAAGCATCACTATAAACCATAAAACTTTCCCCTGGAGTCGGCAAGGCAAGTATCGGGGTCGAAGTTAATCTGTCCTTCAGCTCCCGAAAACTTTTGTCGCATTCCTCGCTCCAGATAAACCTCGCTCCCTTATGAGTAAGGCGTGTTAGTGGAGTAGTAATTTTAGTAAACCCCTTCACAAACCGCCGATAATATCCTGCGAAACCAAGAAAACTACGGATCTTCGCAATAGTTGTCGGACGAGGCCAGCCTTTAATCGCCTCCACTTTTCTCGGGTCAACAAAAACTCCGCTCTCGGAGATAACATGGCCTAAGAAAGCGACTTCACGGAGCCAAAAATCAAACTTCTTAAACTTGGCATAAAGCTTCTTACCTCAGAGAATTTGCAACACTATTCTCAAATGCTTCTTACGCTCCTCGTCACTTCGAGAATAGATCATTATGTCATCAATGAACACCACGACATATCGATCCAACAACGGCTTGAACACCCGGTTCATAAGGTCCATAAATGCAGTAGGGGCATTAATAAGCCCAAACTGCATTATCGTGAACTCATAATGACCATAACGGGTTCGAAACACCGTTTTATAAACATCCTCCGGCTTGATCTTCAACCGGTGATAACCCGATTGGAGATCAATCTTCGAGTATACCCGAGACCCTTGCAATTGGTCGAACAAATCATCAATCCGAGGTTACGGGTACTTATTCTTAATTGTCACTCTGTTCAGCTCGCGATAATCAATGCAAAGCCGAAGGGTTCCATCTTTCTTCTTCACAAATAGCACCGGAGCACCCCAAGGCGACACAATAGGCTTTACAAAGCCCTTGTCAAGGAGATCCTGCAACTGAGTTTTTAACTCCTTTAGCTCTGCCAGTGCCATTCTATATGGTGCCTTTGAGATTGGTGACGTTCCAGGAACCAACTCAATGACGAATTCGATCTCCCGATCCGGTGGCAATCCCAACAACTCCGCAGGAAACACATCCGAAAACTCACGAATAACCGAAATATCTCCAAGTGCCAGAAGCGCTCTTTGAGTCTCCACTACCGTCGTCAAATAGGCTACACATCCACTAAGAATAAACTTTCTTGCTCTTGACGCCGATACCGTCATGGCAAAATGTGAACTCTTACACGCACGATAGATTACTTCCTCTTGACCCGGCTCACGAAAAATAATTACTTTGATTTCACAATCAATAAAAGCATAATATTTTGAGAGCCAGTCAATACTAAGGATTATGTTGAAACCTTTCATACGGCTCAACACAAGCAAATCTGCCGACATATCACCAACACCAACTCGAACTGGACAAGCCGCACACTCCTCTTTAACACTAAAAGTATGCTCGGGTGCGTACACCCACCAAGCATCCGAACCATCCGAAATCNGCTGAAAATCTGCAGTTTTGCAGAATTCAATTCTTTAGCTCTCGAAAACCTTCCACAACTCACTTTTAATCATTTTAACACCTTCGGACTTTCCGAAGTGTTCCATCCTCGCACTTTGGTCAATTTGACTAAAGTTCGATATTTATTTTCCGAATTTTCGGTATATTACACCTTAGTAGGCGATGCCGGAGTAGACCTCGTCGTCGAACGTCGAATTGGTGCCATGTCTCCTGAAACATAGCACACGTATTAGTACTCAACTTGACACTCGCCGCATCACATACCCTCAACGAAAACCAAATCAGGCGAAAGCAATCAAGTGTACTTGTTCTCATCTCTCGGCATTATGTTGTCGGCCGCCAACATAATCTCTTAAGGTGAAAACAAATAACAACTTGGATTAGTCCCTAATTACTATTAGAGACATACTACCAACTAACCCAATCTACTTCGCTTTCGCTATAACAAGTTCACGTTACTCGTGTCCTAAATCCTTAAGGTCTTCAATTCTAAGGTCCCTTTCACTTTCACCGCTCTGATACCATTTTATCTGTTACGCCCTATGTATAAGTTATGAGGAGCCCTAGGATCTATCTAGATTGTATCAAACACCTAGAGGGGGGGTGAATAGGTGTAAGGGCCAAAAATCACAAATCTCAATGCGATAAAAGTAAATGCGAAAAATAAAAATCACACCGAGATTTACGTGGGAAAACTCCAACTTGGAGTAAAAAATCTACGGGACCAACACGCGAAAAAATAATTCACTAAGATAAAAGATTACAAGATGATTGCTGTTAGGAAGTGAATTCTCGAAATCTGAGGATTAGACTTCGCTTAGAATCGACTGATTGTCGAGTGTGTAGGCTTCGGAAAGTCCAAAGGGGATTATAATGCCTAAAGTGCATTAAAGAAGAGTCCGCGAGAGCACCAATGTGAAATCTGCACTGGAGCATAATTGCTCTCGGGGACCAGTCCCTGGCAAGGAGGGACCGGTCCCATCAGGCTGGGCTGCGGGAATCCTTGGGGCGACTAGTCCCTGGGAAGGGAAGACCGGTCCTCGAATGTTAGTCCAGCGAGAATAGCCGAAATTTGGCTAAGTCCCGAAAATTCAACTGTAACACACTGGACCTTTGCAAATTGCGAGGTTCGAGTGATTGGTCGTGTTCTGAGCTTTTCCAGATTTCCTGGAAGGTCGTTGACTGTGTTCCGACCTATGGCACGTGTCCCGAGAAGTGTGGTACAAAGCCTTGCACCAAAACCCAAAAATTTGGATTTTGGTCAGCTCTCGGATTGGCTGTCTGGCGGGCTTGTACCGGTACANCTCTTGACGCCGATACCGTCATGGCAAAATGTGAACTCTTACACGCACGATAGATTACTTCCTCTTGACCCGGCTCACGAAAAATAATTACTTTGATTTCACAATCAATAAAAGCATAATATTTTGAGAGCCAGTCAATACTAAGGATTATGTTGAAACCTTTCATACGGCTCAACACAAGCAAATCTGCCGACATATCACCAACTCGAACTGGACAAGCCGCACACTCCTCTTTAACACTAAAAGTATGCTCGGGTGCGTACACCCACCAAGCATCCGAACCATCCGAAATCTTGATACCATGAGTTTTAGCATGATCTACTAATGAACGAATTTGATGCACCAGTGTCGAATAATGCTCTAGCTCGAGTTCCATGAATTAGAACAATACCTGCCACGACATCGTCAACCACAACAGGTTCCTCTGTCTGAGCAGCAAAAACTCGTCCATTCGGCGCCACACGAGATCCTTCTGACTGACGCAGCAAAGGTGGGCGTCCAGTAGACATAGCGGGTTGCAATCCTGCAAGCTGTCTCGGAGACTGAACTGATGCAGCAGACGGGGCAGGCGATGCTCCATTCGGACACTCCCGACTCAGGTGTTCGGCCTAGCCACACCTATAGCACCTCCCTTCCCGCTGCGAACAACTCGTCGGTCGATGGTCTCCACCACAGATGACACACCGAACAGATCCTCGACCCCTCGATTGCGATCGTGATTGCCGAGGGGGCCGCTTAGAGCTCGACTGACCCCCGGAACCACTAGCTGCCCGCTTCTTGCCTTTGTCCCTTTCCTTCTCAAAGGACTCGCGCTCCTCCCGCGCGATAGCATTTCCCCGCTCAACCCAAAGCGCACGATCGAGCACTTCCTCAAAAATCTTCAACTTGATGGCATGGATCACTTTAAATATCTTGGGTCGCAACCCCCGCTCAAAACACTCCACCGGTCTCGATCGCCATGAATTAACCCCAGGACACAATTCACCAAATGTGAGAACTCTCGCTCGTACTCCCTTACAGTACGACCACCCTGCCTCAATTTGCGAAAGTCCTCCTTCATTTTTCTTTTATCACTGCCGGGGAAGTACTCCATAAATAGCAACCCCCGAAACTCCTCCCAAGTTATTGAAGGAAGATCCAAAGACCGATTCTTCTTCACTCCCTGCCACCACACTTGAGCCGATTTCTCGAAACAATGTGCGGCCAAATGAACCTTGTCTTTTTCTAAGGTATAGATGTCCTCAAATAACGCTTCCATAGAGGTAAGCCAAGCCTCCATCAACCAAGGGTCCGCCACTTCTCCGTCAAAAGTAGAAGGGTTGAACCGCTTGAAAGCCGCCAACACCGCCAAGAACTACTCCTGCTCGGCCTCTAGCGCGGCCGGATTAAGACCCGAAGAGCCAAAAGCCATCGGAGTAGTCGCCGGAACATTAGGCATCGTCGTCGACGCCACCGCTACAGTAGGAGCCAGTGCCTCAGGTGCAAGCGGATCCTGACTCTTAGGTACAGCCACTTCTCTGTCGAGACACTAACTCTTGGAGCCTCCCGATCTGCTCCTCCTGACGCTGCATAGCTGCAACTAATGCTGCCACCTGAGCACGGAGCTCCCGAACTTCATCAGATCCAGATTGCTCGGGCACCTTATGTCACGCCCCGGGACCGATACCAATTTGGCCCGACCCGAGCACGTCAAACAGACGCCGAACGGACAGAGTTTCCCCTATCCGCCCAAGGCTCATCACATGTACAAATTCAAACAAGAAATGCACTAGCGAAAACATACACAAACGGCTTACACGAGGGTAAGCAATAGCCATCAGTGAAAGAAAGGATAACTAAACATCTACACAAGTAATATGATTCACTTTAGATCACATACATTGCATCCATTTCTTACATTTAGGATTCTTTGCATTTCATTACATAATTTCATCATTTCTTCCTTACATCACATTTACCTCAAAATGAGCTTTACATTCTTTCTTTACATCACTATCATCAAATACAAAAGATGATCATAAGGTACTTTACTACAAAGTAAAACCCAACAATGGTGGCCTCTGACTAAGGCGCGATACCTTTACCTCGGTCGCTCGCCGGCTCGCTCG
>NW_017893360.1:67465-87465 GCF_001540865.1 Ananas comosus
TTATTACATATTACTTTATGTTGTTACTTACCCTTTTCTTTTGGGGCCTAGTGGTGCATTGAGCTGAGGTCAGTAATTGCCCACTGGGAACTATAAATTATAGTTCTCACGCCCTCTTTTTCTCGATGTTTTTCAGAGCCTTCCACTCAGGGTGAGGCCAGGGATCGCGGAAAGGGTATCGCCTCGGGCTAGCGCGCTTACCGAGGGATCGTTCGATAGGTGGTCTACCTCTCGTGTTTTCTTTTTGTGAGAGGTTGAGAGTTGTACCCGTATATGTATAGAGATCACCATTTTTGTACTAGAGACAGTATTGTACTACTTATGATTTCTTTTATTGTCTAGCTTTACTTCTCTACTTCGATGTAGATGTTAGAACTTTACTCACTCTGATGTCATTAGTTGCTTGTTATTTCACTTCTTTTATTTGTTCCATTTCTTGCTTTTACTTCCGCTTTCTTGTAGACGCCTTATATGTGTAGACATATGGCGGGTCTGGGCATGCTACCGGGAGGGCCTCCGCCGGTCCCGGGGCGTGACATCAACTCTCGGGAACCGGTCTCTCGGACAAGGACCGGTCTCCCGGGGACCGGTCTCTCAGGAAGGGACCGGTTACCGAACGCGAAATACCCTCTGCCCGAGATGGAAGACTCTCGGGGACCGGTCTCCACGAGCTGGGACCGGTCCCTCATTGCGAAAATGCCCAGTGAGGGCTGGTTCAGAAGATGAAAAGTTGAGGGGGCTATTTGCAAAATGGCCTTTATTAGAGGCTGGGGGACCTCTCTCTTTCTCTCATTGCTCTCTAACCCTCTCACACTCTTTCCCTCTCTCTCTCTAGAAAGAAAAGAAGGAGAAGAAGAAGGAGAGGAAGAAAAGGAAGGAAAAGAAGAAGAAGAGGAAGGAGAAGACAAAGAAGAAGAAGAAGATCATCTTCTTCCCACTCTCCTTCAAGCTAGAGCAAGCTTGGAGCTTGGTTTAGAGGTAAACCTCAAACCCATACTTGGTGGATATCTTGAGATTGGGTTTTATTGCTTAGAAATGGTTCGAATGGAACCTAGAGGAGATAAATAGATGGTTCGGGCTCGCAATTGAAGCTCGCACCACGGATTTCCTCACCGTTGCTAACCTAGGGCACGAAATCGGGATTTTTGGAGATCTAGGGTTTTGATCTATTTTGATGGGTTGTAAACCTAATTGCTAGGTCACGGAACGCGTCGGCGAAGACGGTTCGTCGATACGACGAGCGGGTGCGAAGATATCGCCGAATCAAGCGCTTAAGGGTTCGGGTCGACCCGAGAAGGCGAAGCGTTGACCAAGGACTACGAAATCGAGTTTTCTACTAGCGCGGCATCACCAAGAGGTGGGTGGTGACCATCCCGAAGCAATCGGGCTCCCTTTTATGTCTTAGTATTTTGAGACCTTGCATCCTGTGTTCACATGTATTGTAGGATAATTGTGCATTGCCTTTCCTTATGCTTTCCTAGCTGACATCATATTATGCATTAGTCGCTGGATATAGGGGATTGATGAGGATTGGGTCGAGACTTGTAATCCTATAGTGTAGTGGTGAAAGAATGATGCAATAGTCGAAATCAAAGAACGAGTGGCATCTAGTTGTTAATTAAACAAGAACGAGTGGCACATGTGAGTTGTAGCGTATATGAAACCCATTGACTATGGCGATAGTAACCCTAGTGAACAGGATACCCTTAAGGTGGGAGAATTGGATCATACTCATTGTGTAGCACACTGGACCTTTGCAAATTGCGAGGTTCGAGTGACTGGATGTGTTTCGAGCTTTTCCATACTTGGTGGAGGGTCGTAGAATGTTTTCCGACCTAAAAAGTTCAAAAACCTGAATTCTGGACGAGTCCTGAAAGTTTTCACTCTCGGGGACTGGTCCCTGAAAGGAGAGACCGGTCCCCCAGTGAGAAGTGTTGCGGCAGCTCTGAGGCAACCGGTCCCTCGCCAGCGAGACCGGTCCCCGAGCGCGTCTACGCAGTGAGAGACCGGTCCCGCGCAGGGAGAGACCGGTTCCCGAACGTTGGTTTCTCGGGTTCGCAGCGAGAGACCGGTCCCTGCTGGGGAGAGACCGGTCCCTCTGGGCGAAAACTGCCCAGACCGGGCTGTTGCAATATTGGATTTTTGAGGGACCTAGTTGGATTTTGTTACAATAGAGGGTCTATATGACCCATCCACTCTCTCTTCACCTCATTTCTCTTCTCTCAACTCTCTCTACACCCTTGATAGAGAAGAAGAAGAAGAAGGAGAAGGGGAAGAAGGAGGGAAGAAGAAGAAGTTTGAGAGCTACTAGTGGACTTGGAGCATCTTCCTCACCCTATCTTCTTCCTTGGTGCTTGGTGCTTGGACTTGGAGCTTGCAAGAGAGAAGATCTTCACCCTTTGAGCTTGGATTGAAGCTTCTTAGAGGTTGGTAGCCCTTTCTCTCCATCTAGACTTTGGATTTGAGGTTTTCTTGTGTTGGAACCCTAGAATGAGATTTTAGGGTTGATTTTGGGGCTTTTTGATCTAGGGCTTTTGGAGCTTGATCACTTGGATTAGAGCCTTCCTTTGGGTTGGATTGGAAGGGATTTAGCTCTCTTTTGGAGCTTAGGAAGAGATTTTGCACTAGAGGTGAGTTTTGACCCTATTTTTGAGATGGTTAATGTTTGATCCTATAGTTGATCGTAATGCCCGTGTATCTCTTCGCTCAATACTTTTAGGGTATTTTGAGACTCGTGGACAACTCCGTTCGGCGAATCGAAGGAGCACGCGACGGTTCGGTGGGTTTGACCTAGCCACACAATGAGAAAATCTCATTGTTGATGATTTAAGTGTTATAAAATGAAAAAGCATGCATATTCTTGTTATATGTATTTATTGTGAATTTTAGAATGCTTAAAATGCCTATGTTGCATATAGTAAAATTTTGGGCCTCTATGTAGTAGAGAGCATGCATGTGTGATATAGCATTCTGGTTGAGATTTGAAACTAAGATCCCTATTATGAAAATGAACCTTGCTTTCATGCATTTAGCTTATTTGCCAATTGTGACATTAGGGATTTTTGGAAGCCTAGAGAGGCTTGAGGACTTAGACTATTTGAGAGATTGGGCCAATGTCATAAAGAGGCATTGGGCCCGGGCTAAAGTGAACCTAGCTAGTATTGTTTTAATTGGAATATGGAACATGAATTGGGCATGATTAGTTGTGATGCTTAAGTGTCATAAAGAGGCACTAAGCAAGTGTGTGCGTTGGAGCGTCACTTTGAGACTTTGGACTAGATCCTTGGGATGCTAGTGACCTTGCCATGTGAGAGGCATGAGAGTAGAGTACTTGAGACTTTGACCTTGCTTGCTTGCCATTTGTGCTCATTCGCACATGCTTGTGAGGGTCGCTCCCTACAAGCCGGCACTCCGGAGTTAGCCTACGCGACCTATGTTCGCTCGTGCGGTATTGAGAAGCCTACGGGGTCGAGTGGGACAGACACATTCCAAGAGTAGGGATGTTGGGCTACCACAGGCACTTAGGCGGCACAAGCTGGACTACCTTTGGTAGGTCCTTAATTGGAAATGGAAATCGACACGGGATGAGTTTGTTATAATCACTACCAAATAAAGAGTAGTAGTTGGATTACTCGGACTTGCTTCTAGCATAGATTTGGACTTGGGTATATATACATACATGTAGTATGCTAGGAGGCATTGCTTAATTGCATTCATATAAACAATGTTGCTATGATAAAGGATAATCCTCATAATTTCATTAAGCAAACCATGACATTATCTATGCCTAAGTAGAGACATATCCTTCATGACAAGATAATTGTGTATTGCATAAATGTCATGTTTGATTGCAAGTAGTAGTTTAGCATTCCATTATGCTTTCATAAATGCAAATTACTCGTTATTACTATTGCTTTCGACTTACCCTTTCCATTTGGGGCCTAGTGGTGCATTGAGCTGAGGTCAGTAATTGCCCACTAGGAACTATAAATTATAGTTCTCACGCCCTCTGTTTTATGTTTTCTTTCAGAGCCTTCCACGCCGGGAGAGGCTAGGGACCGTGGGAAGGGCGTTGCTTTGAGTTAGCCCTTCAGTGAGAGACGAGTTTAGGTGGTCTTCCTCACGATGTATTTCTTTTTGTGAGAGGTTGAGAGTTTATCCGTGTACTAGAGACCACCATTTTTGTACTAGACATCGATGTTGTACTACTTATATTTTCTTTTATGGTTTAGCTATGTTTCTTTTACTCTGGTTTTAATGATAGAACTTTACTCGCTCTGATATCATTAGTTGCTGTTCATTCTATTTATTCTATCTCTTGCTTTACTTCCGCTTGTATTGTAGACGCCTTATATGTGTAGACATATGGCGGGTCTGGGCGCGCTACCGGGAGGGCCTTCGCCGGTCCCGGGGCGTGACACATTGTCTGTTCCCGACTTGTGGTGGTCGCTCCACACAAGTAGTGCGCTCCGGAGTCAGTCACGAGGGATGGCCTATTTGAGGTCCCGTGGGATAGGGATGGCCTATGTGGGGTCCCGAGGATAGCCTATGTGGGGTCCTGCAGACGGTCTCGGATTCGTAGTATCGAGATGGCTATGTGAGTAGTAGGCAGATCCTTGAATGAACCACGAGATTAATGAATAAGTAAATAGCCTTACTTCTTGGACATTTGAAGAGCTAGTTGAGTATCCATTTCATTGTGCATGCATCTTCGTATACATGATTCGGGCACGGTAGCGTAGCTTGCTACTCTGTTATTACAGCTTTCCATATCTATCTATCTGTTCATATACTTGTGCCCACTTGGACCTAGTGGGGAGACCGGCGGAGTCGGCGGCCGAACCCACTGGGAACTATGAAAGATAGTTCTCACCTCACTCTTTTCAGGTTCGAGCTCGGGTGTCCCCGGCGAGCGCGAGGATCGTGGTAAGGGCTTAGCACCCTAGTTGCATTAGCTATCCACCCATTTTGCATTAGCTCTACCCTATATTTATGTTTGAGAGTAGATGTTGTATAGAGTGAGGTTTGAGAGTACTTGTACTCATGTTTTGGAAAAATGTAAAAGATGGAATTAAATGTATTACGTTGAATGAATGTAATAGATAGAACTTTCTCTCTTTATTTACTTGTATGTCTCATACTTACATCTTGCTCTTGTTTTGGTTGGCACTGGTGGTGCTCCTCGTGGTCGTGTATTCATGAATTGATTCCTGGGTAAATTCTTATACATGATCAGTTGGTTAGCCTTGGGCGGACAGGGGAGGTCCTGTCCGTTCGGCATCTGTTCGACGCGCCCGTGCCGGAGCAAATCGGTAGCGGTCTCGGGGCGTGACAATTGCCGACTCCACGGACTCGACATCTCTTAACCTCCTATGAATCTCGTGTAATCCTCCGGGTTGTCCACGCCCTCATGCCTGAATCCACGAACGCCTCGCTCACGTCCAAATCCATGAATGCCACTCAAATCCACAAGCACACGATCCGAATCCACGAACCGCCTTCGATCACGCCGAATCCACGACGTCGTCCATGAAGAACATCATGATTATGGTGATCCTTCGCTTAGAGTGTCGATGAAAACCAGGGAAGAATCTCTAAGCGAAGAGTAGATCAATTCGACATATAGATATCAATTTTTAATATCTCGAATTGACCTAAAAGAGGCTACTTTGTAGAAACAAGTTTAGGACGAAATCCAAGCCTCTAAGATTTCTCAAACATGTATTCTCGTGATGTACTATCTGTTAGAGAACCCCAATAGCTTATTTATAGACCATAGAATCAACTAGAGTCGGATTAGAAAGATTTTGGATTTTTACACTGCGTACCGGTACTGCATCATGTTGGTACCGGCACCAGAAGACGACACAGAAAATTTCATATACTGCATAACCAGTTAACAGTCCGATGCATTACCGGTTAACAGTCCGATGCAGTACCGGTTATGTCACGCCCCGGGACCGGCGGAGGCCCTCCCGGTAGCGTGCCCAGACCCGCCATATGTCTACACATATAAGGCGTCTACAAGAAAAGCGGAAGTAAAAGCAAGAGATAGAACAAATAAAAGAAGTGAAATAACTAGCAACTAATGATATCAGAGCAAGTAAAGTTCTATCATCTACACCAAAGAAAAGAAATAAAGCTAGTCAACNGCCAGGGACCGGTTGCCTCAGGCTGCCTCAATACTGCTCACTGGGGGAACCGGTCTCTCATTCCAGGGACCGGTCCCCGAGAGTAAAAACTCTCAGGACTTGTCCAGAATTCCAGTTTTCGAACGTTTTAGGTCGGAATACATTCTACAACCCTCCACCAAGTGTGGAAAAGCTCGAAATACAACCAAACACTCGAACCTCGCAATTTGCAAAGGTCCAGTGTGTTACAGGTTAACAGTCCGATGCTTTACCGGTACTCAATGCTAATTTCAGCATTGCTTCAATTCGGGTTTCAAAAGTATCAAACCACTTTCTAATCCATTAATCATTATTTTTCATGATTCTAATCTCTATAACTAAGTATGAATCACCATAACATAATTCAAAATCTTACCTTAGCATCATGATTCATGTCGTGAGATATTTCTGAGTTCTCGAAGCCTTGGATTCTTCGATCTTCGACAATATGCACCAAACTCTTCAAGACGTCGACTCAATTCACGAACCTTGCCAACTCAAAATACTTAACAATCTCTCCCTTTGGCAATTTCGTGACAAAACTAAAAAATTACATCATAAATGAAAAACGAAGTTCAATGTCATCACCAAACATCAAACTTCTCGCGTGTAATCCAAAATATGTACAAGATTCAAAATTACATCAAAACTCCTAAAACAGATTCTATGACTTAGACGCAACTAGGAGTCTTGAAGTCTTGTTTTCCTGCAAAACACATTATCAAAAAACGATGTAGAAATTTAAAAACATTAGATTCTTATACCTTCAATGTCATTGTCCTCGAAATTTCATTACTTCTCCCCCTTTGTTCTTGAATTCTTCTCTGGCTTTAATCAATACCTGTCCATCTATGTTCTCCCCCTTTTTGTCAAAAATTGCCAAAACAGAGCATATAGAGAGAAAACATACTAGAAAACATATAGAAATTTTTAGAGAGAGAAAGAGAGCGATTTGATTCCGTTTGGGGAAAGAAATAAAGCCCGTCACCGGTTTATAAAACGCTGTCTTCAGTGCTGGTACCGGTACACGGGATTTGGTACCGGTACCGGTTGCCAGAATTTCAAAAATTTTGCCTAAAAATCCTTCAAGATTAAATTAATTTTATAATAATTAAGGATTGTACTCCAAAAATTATTATAATGAATATAAAATATTATATAATTTCTTAATTCATCTAAACGTCAAAATTATATTATCAAAAATAATCTAATGATTCAAAACCATCAAGATGTAATGGTTCATGAAAATTGACTTATAGAAATTATATAATATTTTATATTCATTATTGCAAAACATTCAAAATAGAGATTTAACTAATAAAACACCGGGGATGGCTTTTGAATCATTAGATTATTTTTGATAATATAANACGTCAAAATTATATTATCAAAAATAATCTAATGATTCAAAACCATCAAGATGTAATGGTTCATGAAAATTGACTTATAGAAATTCGGCAAAATTGACATCAATTTATTGCAAAACATTCAAAATAGAGATTTAACTAATAAAACACCGGGGATGGCTTTTTGAGCATCTTTTCATCCTACCACCTTATAACTCCAAAAAATCTAAAATATTCAATTTTTTCAACCTTTTCAGTTAATCAATTAATTTTCATGTGGTAACTTTACACATTTGCCGGACGACCGGGGTGGTAGCTCTTTCCTACATGTTGTGGTAGTTTTTACACTCCTTTTGAATGTAACTCTTTCCATATTTTTTAAACATAGGAGTTTTTTTTTTATTTTAATCATCATTTTTTTTAAATAATTCAAACTCTCCCTAAATTAGACAATCTCACAATTGAAAGTAATTTTGATAAATTTTAGTCTATTAGCGAATATCCATTCATCATATTCAATACACACAACCAAGATAGATTAATCACCATGAGATCAAATTTGATTCCATAAATTTGATGAATATATATACTAAGAAATCATATAATAAATTATCGTCAAAATAATGAAAGTGGAGTAAAACCAATAATTAATATGAATTTAACTCAAGATGAATTTGAAACGGTTACGGTACTTTTGAAAAATTTGATCTCCCCAAATTAATGATTTTTAAAAAAATATCACCTCTCTCAAAAAAAAAATTTAAAAAAGCAAAATTCAAAACAAATTTCAACCATTCAAAAATCGTCTAAACATGTAATGCAATGAGAAAACATATGCACTAAGCACCAACCAAAGCATTACATAAATAAAAACAAACTAAGACGAAGAATAAGGAAAGATACCACCTTTCCGAATCCAAACTTGTTGGATTGTTAGTTGTCTTGGCTTGTCGACAATAAGCACAATTCATTTAGACTTTTGATCCACCGTTGGTCGTTTCGTTGCAAGTGGCTTTGGTTGAAATTGTTGTTGTAGCTTTGAATTCCGGTTTCCTTGAGGTGCTCGACTCGATTGATTTTGCTTTGAATTCTGAGGGGGAAGTCGAGTATTAGAGGTGCCAACGGACGTTTAGAAGTTGCCGGTTGATTTTTCTTATTTTTATTTGGGCAACTCTTTTTGATGTGTCCTTTGATGCCACATCTATGACGCACCTTTTCTTTTTAATTTGTTGAGACATTAGAGATTAACTTTAAATCCTTTTCAATATAAGTCCTTTCGTATTCAAGACCAAGCTTGTTCGTTTGACCCAATCCGAGCAAGTGGTCCAATTTATTCAATTCCGAAGAAAATTTTTGAATATCGGATTTGAGTTGACGAACTTGATTAGTCAAGACTTGATTGGATGTGTAGGTTTCCTTCAATTGTTGCTCCAAAAATCCAACCTTATCTTAGTGAGATTTTATCGTTAATTCCGACTCATCTAGTTTCTTTTGGAAGATTGAATTGTTCTTCAAAATTAATTCCCTTTCCTCCTTAAGAGCTTTGTTTATAGTTTTCTCATTCTTGTTCTCCTCTTCAAGTTCAAGATGACGCTTCCTCAATTTCTTACTGTGCTTCGCCATCTTTTTGGATTCGACAAGAAGTTGATGGTATGCTTCCGCTAAATCCTCATCGTTTTACTCCTCCTCGCTTTCGCCATTATCACTCGAAGACCCATGCAAGAAAGGAGAAATACTAGAGTCAGATAAAACAAAGGATAAACAAACAACATTAGACGAAGGCAAAAAAGTGTTAGTAAATAAAGCCATGTTTTCATTCTTTTCTTCGTCACTTAAAGTTGATTCACTAGAAGTAGAATCATCCCAAATCTTTGCTTGCAAACCTTCGGTTTGTAAGTTTTCTTAGAAGGACAATCCGTTGAAATATGGCCGTAGCCTTTACATTTGTAATATTAGATTTCTCCTTCAAAATCATCTTTTTCTTTAGAAGATTTTGCAAGTTTTTTATCCTTAGATTTTGAACTTGAAGATTGTTTAGAAAAAGATTTTTTCTTTTTGTTCGATTTGCTCTTCTTCCGAAAGTTCCGACGAAACTTCTTCGTTAGGAGCGCCAATTGATGTTCAAAGTCCACAATTGATATGTCGCCATCGGAACCTGAGTCCATGTCTTCCTCTTTAGTGGATTTTAGCGCAACCCCTGTACTTTTAGAGAATGACTTGGAATGTCACGCCCCGAGACCGCTACCAATTTTGTCCGGTTCGGGCGCGTCGAACAGACGCCGAACGGACAGTACCTCCCCTGTCCGTCCAAGGCTAACAACCAGATCGTGTACAAGAATTTGCCTAGGAAATGAAATTCTATACATACACAATCAACGAAGGGCACCACAAGTGCCAACAACTAAGAGCAAGAGTCACAAGTGCATACAAGTGAACTAAAGAGAGATCTACTACCTATTACATCACATTGCATTCATTTACCTCATTTACATTACATCTTTCCAAAAATGAATACAATTGCTACTAGGTCATCATCAAAATACATACATAGCTTATCAATCCTCACCTACATAAGTCTCTCAATACATAGGGTAGTGCTAATGCAAAATAGGAAAGCTACTATAAACTACTGCTCGGGCGCGATGCCCTTGCCGTGGTCCTCGCCCGGCATACTCGTGCTAGGCCCTGCAACAAAGTGGGGTGAGAACTATTATCCATAGTTCCCAGTGGGTTCGGCTGCCGACTCCGCCGATCTCCTCACTAGGTCCGAGTGGGCAAAAGCAGATATATAGATAGATAGATATGAAAACTGTAAATGACATAGTAAGAAAACTATGCTACTATGCCCAAATCATGTGTAATGTATGCATGCATCATATAGTATATGGTTTACTAACATGCCACTATGTCCACTACATTGTCCAATAAGCAAATGTTCAATGACAGTGCTATTCTCTTGTTTATCCAATCTTTGGCGATCCTTTGGGTTCGCCCACGACTCACCTCGCCATCCCGTATGGTAAGGAGACTCACATCGCTCTCAAACTCGGGATTGTCTGCGGGACATCAACACTGCCCCTCTCATACCATACTCCGGAGTGCACGACGACTTGTGTGGCGCGACCACTACAAGTATAAACAAACTGTGAGCTTGATCCATCCTCTCAACTCGAGGATACCCTATCAACTAGGGCTAGAAATCACTCGGGAATCCACCTATCCCAATGTCTATGTGTAAGTGTTTAACTACACTATGTTCTTGTTCAACGAGAAATCACTAGGGAGTCCATCTATCCCTAAGTTCACAAACCACTAGTGTCACTTTACACTAAGTTATATGCCACTCGTTCTGTTCATTTGTCAACCACATGCCACTCATTATGTCACTAGGAACCATCAAGTCCATCTCATTTCCTCGGCACTATAGGATTCAATGCCATGACCAAATCCTTACCTATCCATAATACCAAGCATTCAACTCACACTATGATATCAATTAGAAAGCATAAGGAATGGAAAACAATGCAATCCTACAATGCAACATGTAAGAGATGCGAGATTATGGTATACTAAGACATAGAGAGGAACCCGGTTGCTTCGGGATGACACCACCCACCTTTCGACTATGTTGGGGTTCTAAGAACGCTACTTGGCACTTGCTTCAACGTTGCTTCGACCTCCTAGTGGAAACGAAGCTCGATTGGTCTTGTTTTGCCGATAAATTTTCATCGGTTCGACGAATGCTCAATCCGTCTTCCCCAACGCGTTTAGACACCTAACAATTAGGTTTAGATGCTATCAATTGAGATCAAACCTCACTATTTAACAAAACCCCAATTTGGAGCCCTAGGTTTGCCCTATTGCAAACAACTCAAACAAAACTCTAGAACCATGCATTAAACACCTATTAAGCATGCTAGAGTACTAATCAAACCATTTCTAGAGCAAGAAATCCAAACCCTAGGTTTCTACCATTGTTGGGTCTAGAAGCTTACCTCTTAAGCTTGCTCCAATGGTGAGAGAGGAAGAAGAAGAAGACCAAGGCCTTCTCTAGCTTGCTTCTCCTTCTTCTCTTTCTTCTTCTCCTTCCTTTCCTTCTTCTGCTTCTTCACTTCAAGAGAGAGCTTAGAGAGAGAGAGAGGGAGAGAGATATGTTTGGTTGGGTGAGAAAATGAGAGGGAGAGAGAGTGATCTCCCCTCTATACCCCCAACTAATGCAACAATTGAATAATAGCCCCTCCACTTTGCCTCTCTCACACTGCCCAGACTGGGCAATTTTCGTGCTCGGGGACCGGTCTGTCCCTAGAGGGACCGATCCCCAAGAGCCTCTCATGCGGATAGAGGGCTCTGCCCAGCTTCCTACGCGTACAGGGACCGGTCTGTCCCGCCAGAGACCGGTCCCCAAGAGCAGAACTCTCAGACTTAGCCGATTTTTCCTCCTTTTCGCTGGTTGCGCGTACGGGGACCGGTCCTCGCCTGAGGGACCGGACCTTCAAGGACCGGTCCCCTCTCAAGGGACCGGACCCCGAGAGCAAACATTGCGCGCAGGGTTTTCTGTCGCATTTTCAGCTTACGGGGATCGGTCTCTCCCACCAGAGACCGGTCCCCGAGAGCAAAATCTGCCAAGTGCAGATTTCTGCACAACTTGCTCTCGCGGATCCATTGCAATGCACTTTTTGGATTTTTGACTTCTTCGACTTTTCCAAAGCATACCGACTCGACAATTAGTCGATTCTGAATGAAGACCAACTCTCGGATTTCGAGAATTCACTTCCTTACATGGAAGAAGATTGGTTAGTAGGAAAAGTCATCTCATATGTTTGCAAAGCACCTACTAACTCTTCGACTTTCAACTCTTTGCCCTAAACCGCTCCGGAAGAGTTCGAAGTATTTTTCTAACAACTTTCGATTAAGGAATTTTCTCTCCCAAGTTCACGTATGTATTAACAACATCTTGAAGTCGCGTATAGTACTCCGTAAAGGTCTCGTGATCGTCCATACAAATTGAATCAAATTTATTTGTTAACATTTGTAATTTTTGGACCTTTACCAAGCTAGTTCCTTCATGCGTAACTTGTAGAGTATCCCAAATTTTCTTGGCGGTTTCACACGCCGAAACACTTGTAAATTCAGTTTGCGATAAAGCATTAAACAAAACATTGATACCCTTTCCATTAAACGATGATAATTCATTTTTAACTTTCGTCTACTTATTTCTAGGTTTAGAGATAGTAGCATTATCGACAACTTCGGTGGGATGCTTCCATCTGAATTTGATTGATTGCCACACTCGCTCGTCGATTGCAATTAGAAAAGCTCTCATGCGAACTTTCCAATAGGCATAATTTGTGCCATCGAAGAGTGGTGGTCGATTAATGTTACCGTCTTCGGCCATTAGATAGCAATATATCTAGATCCCGCTCTGATACCAATTGTAAGTTATGAGGAGCCCTAGGATCTATCTAGATTGTATCAAACACTTAGAGATGGGTGAATAGGTGTAACAGCCAAAAACCACAAATCTCAATGCGATAAAAGTAAATGTGAAAAATAAAAGTCACACCGAGATTTAGTGGGAAAACTCCAACTTAGAGTAAAAAACTCACGGGACCAACACGCGAAAAAATAATTCACTAAGAGAAAAGATTACAAGGTGATCACCGACTCCACGAACTCGACCTCTCTTAACCTCCTATGAATCTCGCGCAATCCTGCGGGTTGTCCACGCCCTCACGCTCGAATCCACGAACGCCTCGCTCACGTCCGAATCCACGAACGCCACTTGAATCCACGAGCACACGATCCGAATCCTCGAACCACCTTCGATCACGCCGAATCCACGACGCCGTCCATGAAGAACATCATGATTATGGTGATTCTTCGCTTACAGTGTTGATGAAAACCAGAGAAGAATCTCAAAGCGAAGAGTAGATCAATTCGACAAATAGATATCAATTTTCAATATCTTGAATTGACCTAAAAGAGGCTACTTTGTAGAAAACAAGTTTAGGACGAAATCCAAGCCTCTAGGATTTCTCAAACATGTATTCTCGTGATGTACTATCTGTCAGAGAACCACAATTGCTTATTTATAAACCTTAGAATCAATTAGAGTCGGATTAGAAAGATTTCGGATTTTTACACTGTGTACTGGTACTGTATCATGTTGGTACCGGTACCAAAAGACGACACAGAAAATTCCATATACTGCATAACCGGTTAACAGTCCGATGCATTACCGATTAACAGTCCAATGCTGTACCGGTTATAGTCCGATGCTTTACCGGTACTCAATGCTAATTTCAGCATTACTTCAATTTAGGTTCCAAAAGTATCAAACCACTTTCTAATCCATTAATCATTGTTTTTCATTATTCTAATGTCTATAACTAAGTATGAATCACCATAACATACTTCAAAATCTTACCTTAGCATCGTGATTTACGTCGTGAGATATTTCTGAGTTCTCGAAGCCTTAGATTCTTCGATCTTTGACAATATGCAGCAAACTATTCAAAACTCTGACTCAATTCACGAAACATGCCAACTCAAAATACTTAACACTGTGACCGCCAATTTGGTCAGTTCGGGCACGTAAAACAGACGTTGAACGGACAGAACCTCCTCTGTCCGCCCAAGGCTCAACAACCAAGATACATGTATAATAAATTCGCCTAGGATAATTTCATTATACATGGCTTGCACGATGACAAGCAATACAACTACATCAAAAGTGAAAGTAATACTAACTAAACATACATTGTCCAATGCCAAAATGAAACCAAATACAAGTATCATATATTACATCCATTATCCAAAATTACACCATAGGTTTCCAACTACAAACATGATGTTCATTTACATAGTACTTTTCATCAATAATACAAAATGATCATAACCCGGGCGCATACTATACTTGAAGGAGGCCCGCTATCTAAGGCGCAATACCCTTGCCCCGATACTCGATCTCCCCGCTCACGTTAGGATCTGCAAGGTTAGTGGTGTGAGAACTAATGAAAGTTCCCAGTCGGTTCGGCTGCCGACCTCGCTGACTCACCCACTAAGTCTACTCAGGCATATGTAGACAAGAAAAGATAAACAGGTAGTAACCAAACTATATCTACTACTACCATTCTGTACAAAGCTGGAAAGAATAATATATAACTCATGAAGTTTATGCATGCATGCCATTATTACCATTACCCAATTAACTTGGTTAACCATTTGGTTAACTACAACTCACCAACCAAATCCCTTTTGTTGGGGAGAATACCGCTACAACCCGACGGGACCGTCTACTGGGGAGAATTCAAGAAAGTCCCAAAACTAGTGATTGTAGAAGAAAGTCCCAAAACTACCTGTGAAAGGTAATCTTCTAGTACAGTAACAAGACTATAGGGATCTAGCTCGCGACTCTCTTCCCACGGTTTGAATCAGCGACGGCAGCAGCCACGGACGAATGCTCTCCAAAAAGGTGTCAACAACTGGGTATGAGAACTACTGCAAAAAGGAGTAGCCCTCAGTGGATACCGCCACCGACCTCAACGGCCGACTCACTAAGTCTACAGAAAATATGCACAGGGATAGTAAAGGAAGCTGGAAAAACTCTACAGCTACATGCCACTATACTATCACTAACCCACACAAGCTATCTATAGATAAATAAAATATGCATAACTCTGACCCAATCTCACTAGGGACTGTAATACACCCGTCCTGCCTGTCGAAGCTACACGGTACACTACCCCGAGGGCTGCCGGTGGAGAGCAGAGTCCAAACCCGACAACTACGACATTAATGCAAAGCAAGGTAGCTAGACTCTGTAGCGGCACTCATGGGCGCGACCCAACCGAGTATGCAAGCGTGTCTCTGTCAAGCTCAATCAGGCTCTCACAGACTGTAGTCAATGCAAATTGGTCTAACTAGTCTATCAACCAAAGCTCACGTACCCTTGGCACAATCTAATGCAAGATCAGAAATCTGGGTCCACCGTCAACCGCAATGGCACCTGACAGTACGAAACAGTCTAATCCACATGCTCGTCCGGCCTCCAATGGTGCAACCGCGATGCCCACGCGCTTGAACGGCACCGAGCTCGAGCCGCAACCTCCTCCACATACGGTATCCACAAGCTAGAGAAAGAAAGGAATGAGAAATAAATCCCTGCTCTACAACTCTTTCTGTGAATATATGTAAGGAAGTGAATTCTCGAAATCCGAGAGTTGTACTTCGTTTGGGATCGACTAATTGTCGAGTGAGTACCCTTCGTAGAAGCTAAAGATGTCCAAAACACAAAATGTGCTTTGGAGTCGAGTCCGCGAGAGCAATTGGTGCAAAACTTGCACTGGGCGGAGTTTGCTCTCGGGGACCGGTCCCTAGCAGGGAGAGACCGGTCCCTGAGGCTGGTGGTTGCTGGGGATCCCTGATGCAACCGGTCCCAAGTTGAGGAAACCGGTCCCCGAACGCGGCACCAGCGAGAAAAGCCAAAATTTGGCTAAGTCCCGAAAATCCAGCTCTAGGGAACCGGTCTCTCAGGTAGGAACCGGTCTCTCGAGGACCGGTCTCTCGGGGAGAGACCGGTTCCCGAACGCGTGATATAGGGGGAGGCTCTCGGGTACCGGTCCCAGGTCGGAGAGACCGGTCCCTCTGGGCGAAAACTGCCCAGTGAGGGCTGTGTACAGGATAGAAAGTTGAGGGGCTAAAGTGGATTTTGTTACATTAGAAGGGTATGTAGGCCCTCTCCCCCTCTCTTTCTCTCATTTCTCTCCCTTTCTCTCACACTCTCTTGCTCCCTCTCTCTCTCTAGAAAGGAAAGAACAAAGGAGAGGAAGAAGAAGAGAAGAGAAGAAAGGAAGGAGAAGAAGAAGGAGAAGAAGGAGATCAAGCTAGAGAAGGCTTGAAGCATCTTCTTCTCTTCCTCTCCTCTTCATTGGTGTAGCTCAAGAGGTAAGCTACAAACTCTAGCTTGTAGAACTTAGGGTTTTTGGATTTTGAGCTTTGGAAGTGGGGTCAAATGAACCTCTAGCACCATTATTGGTGGATTAAAGCTAGAGCTAGGGTTCCAAAGTGCAAATGGCAAGATGTGAACCCTAAGGCACCCAAAATAGAATTTTTGGTAAAGTATCAGATTGATCTCATTTGAGGCCTTGTAAACCTAATTGTTAGGTAACAAAACGCGAGGGCGAAGTCGGATTTTTGATTCGTCAAGCGGGTGAAGAGCTATCGGCCAAATAAGGCTGATTGAGCATTGTTTTGGACCAAGAAGGCCGAGACCTCGTCGTAACGTTCGGCAAGAGGCATTTCTAGAACCTCTACAACGAGAAAAGGGGGGGGGTGTCATCCCGAAGCAACCGAGCTCTTTTTTATATCTTAAAATAGCATAATCTCATCTCTTGCATGTTGCATTGTAGGATTGCATTATAATGACTTTTCCTTATGCTTCTAAGTGTTAACCTAGTGTACATGGAATACTTGGTGAAAATGGATAGGTAAGGATTGAGTCGAAACGTGGATCCTGTAGTGCCAAAGAAAAGAGATGGACACGATGGGTGTTTGGTGACATAGAAAATGGCATCTAAGTGTTTAAAGAACATATTGAGTAGCATTAAAGTAGTATACTTAACACTAGAGGTTTGAGAACCTAGGGATAGGTGGATCCCTTAGAAAATGCCTTGTGGACAAAGAACTTGGTAAAGCTAAGTGCAATTGCTTGATGGTCAGAATAAATGACTTCCGAATGATGTTGGCCCTAGTTCGTAGGGTATCCTCACATGGAGAGGACATAGACGAGTTTTGATTGTGATGTTGGCCCTAGATGGTAGGGTATCCTCACGTGGAGAGGATAGATCAAGCTCACGGTCTGTTATTTGGGGTGGTATAGCCATCTATATCCTCACATGGAGAGGATTGTCGTCGAGTACTCCGGAGTGTCGGGCGATAGGGACCACATGGAGGTCCACAGACAGTCCCGGGTTTGGGGGCACATGGTGCTCCCCTACCCAATTGGGATGAAAAGGTGAGTTGAGGGCGAACCCAAGGATCTCGCCAGAGATTGGGTAAATGGAAAACGAATATTGTCATTGAACATTATTATTCGAATATGGATCGAACTTGTTAGCATGATAGTAAACCCTTACTATATGATGCATGCATTCATTACTCATGATTATGGGCATAGTAGCATAGATTTCCTATTATATCATTTACAGCTTTGAGATATCCATCTATATATCTATCTTGTTGTTACTTGTGCCAACTTGGACCTAGTGGGGAGACCGGCGGAGTCGGCGGCCGAGCCCACTGGGAACTATGGAAGATAGTTCTCACCCCACTCTATTTCCAGTGGTAGGTACAGGGTTGCCGAGAGAGGACCGTGGCAAGGGCATCACGCCCAATCAGTGAGACCGTTGTAGTATAGTAGCTTTCCTTTTGCATTAGCACACCTATGTATTGAGAGAGATTCATGTAGGTGAGGTTTGGAGAGCTATGTATGTTGATGAGCAAAATGTATTCATTTTGAGAAAAGATGTAAATGTAAAAGAAAGCAAACTATTGTAATAGTTAGTAAAGTACTCTCTTTATTTCACTAGTATATTTAGTGGATTACTTGCTCTTGTTGTTGTTGGCACTGTTTGTGCCCTGTTGATTGTGTACTTATAGAATTTAAATTCCTGGATAAATTCTTGTACTCAACCTGTTGTTAAGCCTTGGGCGGGCAGGGGAGGTGCTGTCCGTTCAGCGGTACGCCCGGCGCGCCCGAACCGAACTAAATTGGTAGCGGTTTCGGGGCAGGGGCGTGACAATATAAAGGTTGGGAGAAACATTGGGTTGGACAACCAATCAAAAGACCAAACTACCCCTTACATACTCAAAAATATAGCTGGGGTACTAATACCCAATTCCAATACCGGTACCCGGCCCCTCAGCCCGCAGCCTCGCACACTGGGTACCGGTACTCGCCTGATGCAGTACTGGTACTCGGGCTTTGGTACCGGTACTCGACCACCAGGTACCGGTACTCAGCATCAAATATGCGCAAACCCAAGACCTTCCATCTCTGCCATTGCACAGGAGTACTGGTACTCCTCTCAGGTACCAATACTCAACACTGAAATCTTCCACTTTGCGGATTTCAGTGTCAAAGCTCCACTCTCACATCACGCCGAGTCCGTTTTGCGTCCAATTCGCACCAAAATGACTCCGACTTGTCCCAACACTCTCACGACGTGTCGACAAGCCTCAAATACTGAAATCTCATGGGCAACCAAACACCAGGGATAGTACAATATATATATATATATATATATATATATATATATATATTCACGTCGGATTACCGTTTTCCCCTGGGCGCGCCGACAAAGCCGCCGTATACAAAGAATTTCCCCGTATACGAAGCGATACTGTACCGTGTAAATCAAACACTATACTACGAACATGTAGTAGAGAGCTGCTAGAGAAAACAGAAGCTAAACAATCTGAGTTTCATATAGCATAGTCCAAATCCAAAATACAAAGCTACTCGCACTGGCGAGTTAAGTCCACTATGTACATAAACTCGAACAAAATATCTACCTACAGTAGGGGCACCTCTAGCTCAGCACGTCGGTAGGGCTCTAACTCGCGACCCCTTGCCTCGATCCTGATCTGCGGAAGCGGCAGCAGCTGAAACCTGTGGCTCTGCAAACACAGGGGTAACAACTAGGCGTGAGAACTACTGTAAAAACAAGTAGCCTCAGTGGGTACCGCCCAAACAACATCGGTCCACCACTACGTCTACAGAAGAGAGCAAGAATACCAAAAGCAGGAAAATAAACTCAACCGCTAAAATCACTAAACTATCATGCTCTACACTAACCAACTGTAGGAATGTCAAATCTGACCGCAATCCAATCGGAGACTGTAGACATACCCGTCCCTGGACTGTGAACACACCCGTCCCTGCCAGTTGCAACTATCAGGCTCTATCCACACAACATGGTCCGTAGAGAGCAAGTCCAACCGGCATGAGCCGACACCAAACGCGAAAGCACAAAGCCTGACTCCGAATGGCACTCGTGGGCGCTACCCCCAACGAGTATTGCAGGCGTATCTCTGTCGAGCTCAATCAGGCTCCAACTAGCCAAAGTCAAGTGAACAGGGTCAAAACAGGTCTACAAACCAAACCCACGTGCCCGGCACAATCTGTGACCAAAACAAGAATCTGGGTCCACCAACTATCCGAACGACACCCAACGACCCGAAACAACCTATACTCTGCTGAAAAATAAGCTCGCATCCCAGCACGAGCGTAAATGCCTTCTAAACTACCCTAGTATACCATCGCACTGATACGGCAACGATACAATCGAAACACGGCTCCTAGACTAAATCTGGTAGTTTAAGCATTATGACGGGTCAAAACGCAGGTTTTCTCCTAAGTCAAAATTCAAGTCTCAACTGAATATAATATAAACATTCATTTCAGGCATGCTTTTATAATTCA